>NC_057799.1:638856255-638873577 GCF_018294505.1 Triticum aestivum | reverse complement strand
GGGCGCCGCTGGCCGCGTGCGCCCCGCCGCCTCTGCCAGCCGCCCCGTCATCCTCGACTCCTCGTCACCGGAGCCGCCTCGCCACCTCGCCGGACTGCCTTCCTCGCCGGACCGCGCCTCCTCGTCTCCTCCTTGCTGGACTGCTCGCGTCGTCGACCTCCTCCCCGAAGGCCTCCGTCGAGCCCATTGCCCTTAACCTTACGGCCCCAGTGAGCGCCTCCCTCTCCTCGTCTCTCCCTCATCGCACCGTGCCCGCGCTCGTCCCCGCTCTCGCGCGCCCTTGTGGTCGAGCCCCGTGCTCGCGCTCGCCCGTTCGTCCCACTCGCCACTACCCGCGTCGCCCACGTGTTCACCGCGTGCCGGCGCGCCCGCCTGCAGCCGCGGCCCTCCTCTGCCTCCCTGACCTCCGCCGCGGTCACCCCTCTGCCGCCTCCCCTAGCCCTGGCCGCCGGCGCCGGCGTGCGCCGTGCGTGCCCAGCGCCCCTCGAGCATGCGCCCGTTCGGGCTATGCCCGTTAACCGCACGCCCGAACCCACTATGGCCCTTAGGGCCTATGACAGCTGGGCCCCGCCCCCTATGACAATGACATGTGGGGCCCATGCCCAGAACGTTTTAAATAAAAAAGGAATTAAAAATAATAATAAATAAATAAAATATCAATTAATTAATTAATTATGTTTAAATTAAAATTAAGATTAATTAACCTAATAACTAGTTAACCTAATTAACTACTGTTAATTAGCTAAGCAGTCCATAACAGGTGGGACCCACCTGTTAGGTTGACCAGGTCAACGGTCAACGTTGACTGCTGACATCATGCTGACGTCATAATTACCTTTTTCTAATTAAATTAATTCTGTTAATTCTAGAAAAGATAAAATCCTTTTTAAATTAATATGAAATGAACCGTAGCTCGGATGGAAAAACTTTGTACATGAAAGTTGCTCAGAACGACGAGACGAATCCGGATACGCAACCCGTTCGTCCGCCACACATACCTAGCATAGCAAAGACGCAACTTTCCCCCTCCGGTTCATCTGTCTGAAAACGCGAAACACCGGGAATACTTTCCCGGATGTTTCCCCCCTTCGCCGGTACCACCTCCTACCACGTTAGGGCACACCTAGCCCCGCGCATAGACATGTCTTCCATCGTCATGCTTATGTTTGCATTATATTTATTGTTTCTTTCCCCTCTTCTCTCGTTAGACACCGAGACCGACGCCGCTGCTACCCAGTACGACTAGGGTGTTGACGACCCCTCCTTCTTGCCAAAGCAACCAGGAAAGCCCCCCCCCCCTTGATCATCAGATATCGCCTATTCTTCTCTATACTTCTTGCATTAGAGTAGTGTACATGTTACTGCTTTCGGTTAATCCTATTCTGTTGCATAGCCTCTCATTGTTGCTACAGTTGTTACCCTTACCTGCTATCCTACTGCTTAGTATAGGATGCTAGTGTTCCATCAGTGGCCCTACACTCTTGTCCATCTGCCATGCTATACTACTGGGCCGTTATCACTTCGGGAGGTGATCACGGGTATATACTATATACTTCATATACATGAAACATGTGGTGACTAAAGTCGGGTCGGCTCGTTGAGTACCCGCAAGTGATTCTGATGAGGGGGCTGAAAGGACAGGTGGCTCCATCACGGTAGAGGTGGGCCTGGGTTCCTGACGGCCCCCGACTGTTGCTTTGTGGCGGAGCGACAGGGCAGGTTGTGACCACCTAGGAGAGAGGTGGGCCTGGCCCTGGTCGGCGTTCGCGGATACTTAACACGCTTAACGAGATATTGGTATTTGATCTGAGTCTGGCCATTTGGTCTATACGCACTAACCAACTACGTGGGAACAGTAATGGGCACTCGGCGTCGTGGTATCAGCCGAAGCTCTTCTTGACGTCAGCGACTGAGTGGCGCGCGCCGCATTGGACCGTCTGCTTTCGGCCGCGTATGCAACGTGCAGGTGTGCAATGGGGGATGGGCCCAGACCCCTGCGTGCATAGGGTTTAGACCGGCATGCTGACCTCTCTGTTGAGCCTAGGTGGGGCTGCGACGTGTTGATCTTCCGAGGCCGGGCATGACCTAGGAAAGTGTGTCCGGCCAAATGGGATCGAGCGTGTTGGGTTATGTGGTGCACCCCTGCAGGGAAGTTTATCTATTCAAATAGCCGTGTCCCTCGGTAAAAGGACGACCCGGAGTTGTACCTTGACCTTATGACAACTAGAACTGGTACTTAATAAAACACACCCTTCCAAGTGCTAGATATAACCCGGTGATCGCTCTCTAACAGGGCGACGAGGAGGGGATCGTCGGGTAGGATTATGCTATGCGATGCTACTTGGTGAACTTACCATCTACTCTCTTCTACATGCTGCAAGATGGTGGTGTCCAGAAGCGTAGTCTTCGACAGGATTAGCTATCCCCCTCTTATTCTGGCATTCTGCAGTTCAGTCCACCGATATGGCCCTTTACACATATACCCATGCATATGTAGTGTAGCTCCTTGCTTGTGAGTACTTTGGATGAGTACTCACGGTTGCTTTTCTCCCTCTTTTCCCCTTTCTATACCTGGTTGTCGCAACCAGATCCTTAAGGCAAACTTGTTTAACTTATGTCTGTACTCAGATATTGTTGCTTCCGCTGACTCGTCTATGATCGAGCACTTGTATTCGAGCCCTCGAGGCCCCTGGCTTGTATTATGATGCTTGTATGACTTATTTCTGTTGTAGAGTTGTGTTGTGATATCTTCCCGTGAGTCCCTGATCTTGATCGTACACATTTGCGTGCATGATTAGTGTACGATTTAATCTGGGGCATCACAAGTTGGTATCAGAGCCGACTACCTGTAGGAATCCCCCTTCCACACTCCTTGGCCGAAGTCGAGTCTAGACATTACAAAACTTTTACTCATGTCGCCATTGGGTGGTAATAGGATCTTTTATTCCTCGATCTTTACTCTGGGACTCTAATCTCTCTTCTATTCGGGTTTAAATGAATTTACTAACTCTGACTCTAGGTTCTCGTAACTATTTCTCCCGAAGAGCCCTCAGTCCAGAAGATCACCTGCTTCGTCGGAAGATTCTGAGGATATCCCTCCATATTTTCCCGAGACTCTTCTGCTCATCGCCTTTGCAATTCACTGCCACCGATATATCCCTATGGATATCTGCATGCACTTTTTATTCTCATGATCATTTCTCGTCACTCTTGTTGTTACAAGATGCCTCGAACTATTCTCCGTTGTGCCGAGAATCCCTTGAGTTTACCATCTTGCGGTTTTATTTCGCATGACAACCCTTATGGTTTTTTTCTCTCACATTTATCGAGGATCCGTTCTTCTCAATTGTTCATGTGTCTCACAAAATTCTTTGAAATACTTTTCGAACTTTCAAAAATCCTCTGCAACCTGTTATTCTTGAAATTCTGGCCTACTTGCATTATGGTAAATTCCATATGACTAGTAGTCCTCGATAACATCCCTTGTATTAGTCATTACGAGCCTATTGATCCAATATGTGCGTACGCACGCAGTCATCAGGTTATCCTTTTTTTAAAATTATTTTTCTGACTCAGACGTCATTCCAGACATGAGTTGGTTCTCGGCAATTCAAATCTTTATTGATTGTCCAACTAAGTGTTTTCAACTTATCCATCCTTGATCAAAGCGTCTGCTTCTGATCCTTCGTTTTGGAAACCATAATTTCTTTCTATTTAAGCATCAGATTAATCAGGTGATTCTTGAATCTGATGCCTCTGCATTCTTTCTTCCTCTGAGTGAGTACCGATACTCACATCAGCTCCGTTGTGGATCGCCCTGTAGGAGATATGCCCTAGAGGCAATAATAAATGTTATTTATTATCTCCTTGTTCATAATTATGTTTATGTTCCATGCTATAACTGCTGTGGTTCCCGAGCCCGTATATCCATAAAGGCTCTGGGGAGAACCCATATGCACGTGTGGAATAATAAACGGTAAAATGTATTCCTAGTCGTGCCTCTAAGACTAGCTCAAGTGTTGCATGATGATTATGTTTTCCCAATCATGGGCATGTCTATGCCAAGCAACTTTGAGGGCACAATGTCAGGAAGGACATTTGTGTTGAATCGACCCGAATTGATGTTATGCTATGAGATACATTCGTCACAAGTTAATGGTTTATAACACAGAGATAGTTAATGTTTGCATAATTCCTTAGACCATGAGAGTATCGAGTTTCTTCATGCTTGCTTCATGAACTTTGGGGTTTGTTAAACGTCATCCGTAACTGGATGGCTATTACGGCGGCTTACGGGTTCATGGGAAAGTATGTTAAGTAACTTGATAGCTCGAGATTGGGATTTGCTCCTCCGACGATGGAGAGATATACTCGGGCCCACTCGGTGTTACGGTGTCCATCATCGTCTGGCCAGACACTTTGTGATTTGATCACGGGGATGCCGGAACACGAAACGAGAAAAGAGAACAAAACCGGTAACGAGGTAACTTGCATAGTGGACAAAGTGTTGGCCCACGGGGATGCAATAAATCTCACCTATGGTGTTTGTGATATATCGTGAAGCAACAGGAATAGCTCACCTCAACTGGAGGTTCACTCGAATATTCATTCGTGTGGGTATAGGGGTCAATATGGGTGTCCACGGCTCCGATGTTGATCATTGATCGGAAGGGGTTCCAGGTCATGTCTATACTTCACCGAACCTATAGGGTCACACGCTTAAGGGTCATCTATCTGCTGAATACTAGACAGGGAGTCTGAGAGAAAATCACCGAAAAAGTTTCGGACACCGAAAATTTCGGACAGCGGAATCGTACCGCAGAGAGAGGTCACCGGATGAGTTTCGGTGAAACCGAAAAAGTTGTTTCGGGGTATGCCATTAAGTCAAAATGGTTTCGGCACATGCCTGATAATTCTTGGAGGGTGCCAGAATCATTCTGGAAACTTTTTGGAATTTTCATAAACACCGAAAATGTTTCGGAGCTGCCGGTACCGCTTTGGCTGTTTTTCGCAGATGAAATTCACTAATCTGAAATTGTTTCAGAACGAATCCAAAATCATTTTAGTGGGTACTGGAATTATTCTAAGACCCACAGAAATATTTTCGGATTTAGTGGACGCGAAAAATTGTCTTCATGAATAGTGAAAACGCATTCTTGTTTGCTTTTCGCAGATGAAAATCACTAAACCGAAATTGTTTCGGAACGCATTGAAAATTATTTTAGTGGGTACTGGAAATGTTCTGAGCCCACATAAATATTTTCAATTTGAACGGACGCTGAAAAATGTCGTCATGAATAGTGAAAGTGCTTTTTGCTTGGCTTCTTGGAGAAGCCACCTTGAGGGCCTTTTTGGTATTCCCCCCCTTGGCTTCTTGGAGAAGCCACCCTTGGGCTTGGCCTATAAATAGGGGTGGAGGGGGCTGCCTAAAGGATCATCCCTTCTCACATACATGCCATTGCAATGATCTGGCTTCTTCTCTCCCTCCCAGCGAAATAGTTTCGTAGAGCCGAAAGGCTGTCTGGGTTCCGGCAGGAACTAGTTCTGGACGGTGAAGCCCTGCCGGATAGCTGACACCGTATGTGTGCAACTCTGTAGAGAGGTCGTAGTTTCGATCTTAGTGCCCTGAGGGGCTGTTCGAGAGTGCCTCCCGAAGGGCTGTCCAAGTGACGGTCCGAGTTCTGTGGGTCCTCCCGGAGGGCTGTCCGAGTGACCGTTCGAGTTTCGAAGGTCCTCCCGAAGGGCTGTCCGCGACACCGTCCGGGGGACTGTTCGACCGCCTCCCGGAGGGCTGTCCGTATGGCGGATGAGGGTATTCATCCTCGCGGTTGGGAGGTTGTAAATCCTAGCTGCGGGGATCTGCACCGCCGATCGTCATCGACTCTACTTCCCGCTGCGCTACGAGTCGGTAACGAAAAAGATCAAACCTTGTATGCAGTCTCCATAGTGGTCCTGGGCTGGTGCGTAGGTCAGAATTTTTTTGTTTTCTGCTACGTTACCCTACAGTGGCATCAAGAGCCGTGCTATGCGTAGATGCAGGTTTCGATCTAGAATACATGGAGATGTATGGGTATTGCATAATATAATTAGGTAGTAGATGAGATCTATTGCTGAAAATTATTTATGCGGGTGACAGATGAAATCTGTTACCCGACGTTCTTGTTGCTTCCCTAGAATTTGCGTTTGCTCAATCTCGAGACAGCATGGTGGAATTTGACAAAGTTCTGGCAATCCGTGATCCTGATTGATCATGGAAGTGCTATCAGTTCTTTGGGTTCTGCCGTAGTCAAAAGAAAGATGAAATTCGCAGATGGAAGGGCATTGCAGATATTATCTGCATGGGGGTCATGCGTATGACGAAGTTTAGTATGGGGCTCGAGATTTAATTATCTCGTGTTTCATACACCCCGAGATGTTAATCTAGCAACTTTAATAATCATACTTGATGATAAAACGTTGGTAGCTGCGGTTTAAGTCAAAACCTTAGAATCCACGTAAAATAAAATTTTGCATAAACCGATTAGAGGTGTCTAACTTGGTTTTGCAGGATGTGCATGTGATGTGGTATAGCAGTGCTCATACTAATTCGATTATGTATGAGATGACTATATGATGTAATTTGATTAACATGACCTGCGTGTCATGGTTCGGCATGATGGCTGGAGCCATATGATTGCACTTTAATGACCTGCGTGTCAACCTTAAGTAATGCATTAATTTTATACGCTATGGAGATAGCAATATTATCTGGTGCATCGACAAGGTGGTGGCAATCTTCGCGAAGGTGAACACCAACACGAATGCCGAAGACGAAGAAATGAAATACTTCTCCGTCAGAAAGGGCTATACCATATCATGCTATTATGAATTGCCTGAGATGTTTATCCCTTATGTTGCACCCTTCTTGATTGCGCGGTAGTCGCTTTTTATTAGGGTGATCTCTCACAAAAATACCAAGTAGTTAGTGTTCTCCCAAGTGTAGCACCGTCACGGCACCTATCTTTTCGAGGTGCGCCGTGTCACACGGGTACGAACGATTAGAGAAGTGTGAGGCGGGTGAGTTGAGACCTCGCAGCGAGATCACTTGGTTGTCTTGACGTTCAGGCATGACCGTCATGAGCTCGGAACACACGCATCGAAAGATGAACAACAGTCACATAGAGATGTGATTGGCAAGTTGGCCTACCGGTTGAGATTTTTCATCATCAGTGGTGTTACACCAATGGAGAACAATTGAAATGTGGGTCTTGTATCACTCACAATCAATTTTGAGAGATATTGATTTGAGTGGGAGCGCACTGTTGAATTAACATGTTTAATTCTTAGTGCAATTAATTATGAACACTGTCTAAGTGTTTCTTGCAAAATAGTTGTAGAATAATGGCTCGCATTTCCACCTTCCCTATTAAAATTGAATAGCTGTTAAATATCTGGTTAAAACTTTACGATTGGTAACGTAATATGAGGATTGTCCTCAAAAGTGCCGAGAAGGACTTTGTCCTATCGCATGCTTTCCGTATCCTCCCGCTAATGCTATGGATCATGTGACTCTCGTCCTTCGATCCAAAAGCTATAATTCCGTTTCAGTCAAGTGCAATATGTTTGCTTCCATGAAACCCAGACTTCGAAAGTTGGGATAGTTATATGATATTCATGGAACTGAAAATTATTTTCAGATACAAACAAAGCAATGTTTGTTTGCAAGTATTAGTAAAAGTGTTTACTATGCATTTGACTGTTGGGAAAGGGATCCAGAAGAACGCCTGTCATATATTGAAAGGTGAATAAAACAACAACTTAAAGAGAAAGGAAGTGTCCAAAGGGTGTTAGTATGACTTACACGCCTAGGAAGTTCGGGGCTAACGCCACTCTTAAGTTGGGTGCTTCTTTTGCGAGTAGGAGAAATACTAAAAGTTAAACTGTTAGAAGTATAAAGGCAGAAAGAAAGATGACTGGAATATCCAGCTCATGTATGAATGTCATACAAGTTTTTGATGTATAGTAGGCTGTTCAAAGAGATAGTTCTTGGGAATTATGGTTAAACATGTTAATCACTAATTCTTGGGTATTGTGAGTTAATCACAAAGATACCCGCTCGATTGCATTCAATTGCGAATCACTGTAAGAGCTACTGTGGCCTAAAAAGACTAGCCAGAAATGAGGTTACGGTATACACAGGGAACATAGTAAATGTTACTATACCTTCCATCGGTGTATTGCCGTCTGTATTTATTTTCATAATTCATTTAGAGTTTTAAAAACTCTAGCCCATTTCATAAGGTATCTTGCAAGAAGGTTGTTCATAAGAGAACCTTTTATGTTCGATGTTATGAATAACACAAGGGCCATACTTTCATTATGAATGAGATGTATGTTATGAATATTGATAATAATACAATACCTCTGGGTTTACTTTCATAATTCATTTTAGAGTTTCATACACTCTAGCCCATTGCACAATGTTTGTTGCAAAAGAGTTGTTCATAAAAACAACAATTGTTGTTAAGTATTATGAATAACATGAAGGGCCATGCTTCCATCCAAGATGGGACGTATGTTCTGAATATTGAGGGTAATATGATACATCCATAACACTGACGCTAAATGTCGCAAGACTAAAAGAATACCACACAAGTGTGGCACTACATTTGGTCACATTGGAGAAACCCGCATGGAAAATTCCATTATGATGGATTTTGAAGTCTTTTTGATTTTGAATCATCTGACACTTGCAACTTTCCTCCGAAAAGTGAAGTGACTAAAATACCGTTCACAGGCCATAAGGAACGAACAACAAACTTATTAGTGATCACACATTTGATGTGTGTAGTCCGATAAGTGTTGTTAGTGGTGGATTTATTTATCTTCAGAAATGACTCAAGTAGATATATGGATATTTACTTGATGAGACGTAAGTCTGGATCTTTTGAAATCATTCGAAAGGTTTTCAAAAATGAAGTAGAAGTTATTGTAACAAGAAAATTATGTTTTTGCAATTTGATTGCACAAAGGAATATTTGAGTTACATGTTTAGCGAATGTCTGATGAGTTGTGAAAGGGGTTTCATAACTTGCACCTCCCGGAACACCACTGCAAGTGAAAAGTCCATGGAGATGTAATCTAACCATTTATGACATGGTAAGGTCAAAGATGACATAAATAAATTTGCCATTATCCTTTTTAAAGTGATGCTTTAGAGACTGCGGCTTTTACACTGAAAAGAGCTACATCGGGTCTGTTGAAATGAAGCCATGGTATGGTACGCCCAACCATGTTGTATCTTTTCTTAACATTTGGAATATGGGGCTTGTGTAAAAGGTTACAAACCTATTCCAAATCAGACAAGTGCTACTTTGTAGGTTATCCCAAGTCATTGGGTATTCCTCCCTCACTATACCGAGGCAAATAGGTTTGCCACAAAGAACGGTATGCTTTTAAAGAGAATGGTTCTTTCTAAAAGGTGAGTGGGAGAATAGTGCAACTCGACGAGATAAACAGTATCTTCATCAGATCAAAGGAAAGAGACCTTGGAAGTAATTCCAGAGTTTCCTACTACGACTGATACGGAAGTCTCTACAATAAAATGTATGAACTTCGGTCGAACTTGCAGCTGAACCACGTAGGCAAGGCTCGTGCAAACCTCTCAGGTGCGCAAACGAGATATTGTTGTTAGACAACATTATACCTACGATACACAAGGAAGCGTTGATGGGCCCTGACTCCAGAATTGGCTAAATGCCAATACAACCCGAGTTAGTTTCCATATAAGTGATTCAAGATTAAAACCTTGATACACCTTTCGGAAGACTTAGAGTCTAACGAACATTTATGGAACTTAAAACTGATACGGATAAAAATGTTTTATCCATAAAGCTCGACTTGTTGAAATAACAAGTTCAAGAGTTGACTACGATGAGGTTGTTTTCATCGTAGCGATGCTTAAAGTCGGTTCGGGTTGAACTAGCAATTAATACATATTTCAATCATGAGATATGAAACATGGATGATAAAAGGATTTCCATCTGATGGAAATGAAAGCTAGGACTTGTATATGATACAGTCCAAAGTAATTTGTCGATCCAGAGGATGCTAGTAGGTATGCAAACTACAGAGTTCCAGCAATGGACAGAAGAGAGCAAAATGGAGTTGGAATCTTCGTGTTTTGATGAAATGGTCAAAGGGGTTTTGACTTCATCAATGGGTAACGAAGATGCTTGTAATTCAAGAAAGTAAGTGGGAGCGTAATAATATTTCTAAAAACCTTATGTGTTTGGCACATTGGTAATTGGAAATAAATTTCTTGACACAAATTAGGACTTCATTTGAAAATAGTTTTTCGATGAAGTGCTTAGGCTAAATAGCCTCAATATTAGGCATGATGATCTATTGAGATAGATTTACCTAATGGGGCTAAGCAATGAATACATATTGACAAGATGCTAAAACCTTTTAGCATTTAAAACGCCAAGGAGTGATTCTTGCCAAAGTCACATGGAAAGAGTTTTTGCAAGACTCGGTGTCCCAAAACACTGATGAGTAAAATACATGATGCAGATTCCACACACTTTTGTGTTTGGATTAATCATGTATTCCATGGTATGTAAAACAACCAGATATGTCCGATACTCCCAAGGTGTTGCGAGTATGGATACCAAAGTGATCAAATTACTGATCATGGGACAACAGTGAAAGATGTCACAGAGTACTAGAGTAAGTACTGATGACATGGTTTTCTCGCAAGCAGAGATCATGAAGAGTTCGTTGTAAAATGTTACATCGATACAGTCTTCATCTTTTCTCCATGCGATTTTCGATTTAAATTAAGGGTTTTGTGTAACACACAATGTGGTGGCACAGTTAGTTGGAATTTGTTCAAACTAGTTACTGTGGCGAATTCTATAACCAGGGCTAAGTATGTTGACGCTTTAGAAGCGACAAAGAAGATGTTGAATCATATAGTTCATTCATGAACTTAGTATAGTTCCAAGATGGCTTTTGACAATGGGACACTACTGCAGGTAGTTGCTCCATAACTCAGTCTGAGGAATCCAGGTTCGACCTGTGATTCACATACATACAAAGCCAAGTCCACACAAAATAGGAATTTTGTGAAAACGCCAGGACATGCAGAGATACACACGGAACTGAAGTCGTCAGATCCGTTGGACATCAGGCTATACCACAAGCGAAGCATATTTACACCGGTGTGCCACAGGTGTGAAGTGCATTAGCATAAGCTAGATTATTGTCTCTAGTGCAAGTGGGAGTCTGTAGGAGATATGCCCTAGAGGCAATAATAAATGTTATTGATTATCTCCTTGTTCATAATTATGTTTATGTTCCATGCTATAACTGCTGTGGTTCCCGAGCCCGTATATCCATAAAGGCTCTGGGGAGAACCCATATGCACGTGTGGAATAATAAACGGTAAAATGTATTCCTAGTCGTGCCTCTAAGACTAGCTCAAGTGTTGCACGATGATTATGTTTTCCCAATCATGGGCATGTCTATGCCAAGCAACTTTGAGGGCACAATGTCAGGAAGGACATTTGTGTTGAATCGACCCGAATTGATGTTATGCTATGAGATACATTCGTCACAAGTTAATGGTTTATAACACAGAGATAGTTAATGTTTGCATAATTCCTTAGACCATGAGAGTATCGAGTTTCTTCATGCTTGCTTCATGAACTTTGGGGTTTGTTAAACGTCATCCGTAACTGGATGGCTATTACGGCGGCTTACGGGTTCATGGGAAAGTATGTTAAGTAACTTGATAGCTCGAGATTGGGATTTGCTCCTCCGACGATGGAGAGATATACTCGGGCCCACTTGGTGTTACGGTGTCCATCATCGTCTGGCCAGACACTTTGTGATTTGATCACGGGGATGCCGGAACACGAAACGAGAAAAGAGAACAAAACCGGTAACGAGGTAACTTGCATAGTGGACAAAGTGTTGGCCCACGGGGATGCAATAAATCTCACCTATGGTGTTTGTGATATATCGTGAAGCAACAGGAATAGCTCACCTCAACTGGAGGTTCACTCGAATATTCATTCGTGTGGGTATAGGGGTCAATATGGGTGTCCATGGCTCCGATGTTGATCATTGATCGGAAGGGGTTCCAGGTCATGTCTATACTTCACCGAACCTATAGGGTCACACGCTTAAGGGTCATCTATCTGCTGAATACTAGACAGGGAGTCTGAGAGAAAATCACCGAAAAAGTTTCGGACACCGAAAAGTTTCGGACAGCGGAATCGTACCGCAGAGAGAGGTCACCGGATGAGTTTCGGTGAAACCGAAAAAGTTGTTTCGGGGTATGCCATTAAGTCAAAATGTTTTCGGCACATGCCTGATAATTCTTGGAGGGTGCCAGAATCATTCTGGAAACTTTTTGGAATTTTCAGAAATAAAAACCGAAAATGTTTCGGAGCTGCCGGTACCGCTTTGGCTGTTTTTCGCAGATGAAATTCACTAATCTGAAATTGTTTCAGAATGAATCCAAAATCATTTTAGTGGGTACTGGAATTATTCTAAGACCCACAGAAATATTTTCGGATTTAGTGGACACGAAAAATTGTCTTCATGAATAGTGAAAACGCATTCTTGTTTGCTTTTCGCAGATGAAAATCACTAAACCGAAATTGTTTCGGAACGCATTGAAAATTATTTTAGTGGGTACTGGAAATGTTCTGAGCCCACATAAATATTTTCAATTCGAACGGACGCTGAAAAATGTCGTCATGAATAGTGAAAGTGCTTTTTGCTTGGCTTCTTGGAGAAGCCACCTTGAGGGCCTTTTTGGTATTTCCCCCCCTTGGCTTCTTGGAGAAGCCACCCTTGGGCTTGGCCTATAAATAGGGGTGGAGGGGGCTGCCTAAAGGATCATCCCTTCTCACATACATGCCATTGCAATGATCTGGCTTCTTCTCTCCCTCCCAGCGAAATAGTTTCGTAGAGCCGAAAGGCTGTCTGGGTTCCGGCAGGAACTAGTTCTGGACGGCGAAGCCCTGCCGGATAGCTGACACCGTATGTGTGCAACTCTGTAGAGAGGTCGTAGTTTCGATCTTAGTGCCCTGAGGGGCTGTTCGAGAGTGCCTCCCGAAGGGCTGTCCAAGTGACGGTCCGAGTTCTGTGGGTCCTCCCGGAGGGCTGTCCGAGTGACCGTTCGAGTTTCGAAGGTCCTCCCGAAGGGCTGTCCGCGACACCGTCCGGGGGACTGTTCGACCGCCTCCCGGAGGGCTGTCCGTATGGCGGATGAGGGTATTCATCCTCGCGGTTGGGAGGTTGTAAATCCTAGCTGCGGGGATCTGCACCGCCGATCGTCATCGACTCTACTTCCCGCTGCGCTACGAGTCGGTAAGGAAAAAGATCAAACCTTGTATGCAGTCTCCATAGTGGTCCTGGGCTGGTGCGTAGGTCAGAATTTTTTTGTTTTCTGCTACGTTACCCTACACGCCCGATCCATTGTTGGATTTTATCCGACAATGTCCTTCATATTCAATAACCTTGTGAGCCTTTCCTAGGATACATAATGCCTTTGCGAAATTGTATCCTCTATTTTTTCAACCATGCTCTGCTTTGGAGCTGGTGATATTTACTATTGAAGCTTGTGGTATAAGTTCCCAAGATGCCCCTAAGGGTTGAACCTATGCCTTCCAAGATCTGGGTAAACCCGAGAGCTATCACGAGTCATACTCTTCTAGTGTTTTGCTAGATAAAATTTAAACATTACAACTTCTTCGAAAAATGAGAAGTGAATGAAAGGTTATACATTGAAGAAGTGGGAGTCGACCTTGAACTTTGTGTTCATGCCCATGGACATGATGTAGATCCTACCATAGAAGCTTCTTGTAATAATAATTATTTCATTGATATAATATCATCTAGTATCTGTGAATTGATCCTTTGCAATCGTGGTTCCGACCATATTTTCTCCATGATTCCATTTCTCAGGCAAGTGAAAACACTTGTCTTCTGCAGATCAATACATCTCCGCAACCCCTATGTCATTCTTTCTTCGTGTAATACCCTCAAGTATCTCGAGAATATCAAAGAACTGTGTTGCTTCCTATGAGTCTTCATCTAGTATTGCTTCTCACCGATTTCAGATTTCCCCCGGGTTTTGAGTTATTTCACTCGAGAACACCGATAAGTGAATCGAGTCCGCACCGCGATTAAACAACTCTTGGTAACCTTCATTACTTACGAGTTTGAACTCGATCACGTCATTCCTAGCCTACTCGGCTATATCATTATCGTGCCGATTTTAACTATGCTACCTGGTCCTTAATCCCGAAGCACAACTTTCGACGATGAGCTAAGCTTACGTCGATTTTCCTTGTCATATCATTTCGCCTTGAACAACAAGCTTGATTTCGAGTTTGTGTCGTACCGATGGTTCCAATAACCTTTTGCTTCATAATTCCTCTGACTTGATGTCATCGTCGATAGATTACATCTTCATGAAATCTCTCGACAAATGTGTCATGACCATCATCAGCATTCTGAGCTCTTCCAGGATATCAATTGAATTCATGATGATAAATACCATCCTTGCTCTCGATGATTTGTGTTATCATCGACCACTTTATTGCCTTCCGTTCAACACAAACTTGTTCGTGTTTCGTGTTATACCTTGAGATCCTTGCTATCCAACATTTGTTCTTTACCTTGGAGTATTACCATCTTTTATGTCAAGAATGTCGTGAGAAATTCACCACCCTTAAGAATTCTTGGTATACTGATACTTCTCACCATCACCATTCTTCTTGGTACCCGTGTTGTTTATAACCGGAATGCCGACAAATGAACTATGTTGTGTGAATTCGAAACTTCTAGCAACCCTATTGTTTGTAAGTTACGAATGATAGTTTCCTTTCTTCATGTGTTGGTTATTGACTCATCACCCTAACATTGATCGTGCTGCTTAGTCTGTATTTTTGGATGCACTTTTCGATCAACGTTTAACTGCGTATGTTTCCCTCGTGCATACATCATTGTATCATTTGATCTGAAAAATATTATCTCCTTGTTCACATGATTGTGGAAATCCATCTTTTGGAAATCTCGATGAATTGTCACTGAGTCCATCAGCCACCTCCTCATCCTCTCCTTGGTTTAATGCTGAACTCTTGTTTCAGGACTCACTTCCATAGTTCATTTCCCGAGAATCTTACAATGTCATCTCGTCAATTTGTCTGGCACCTTTTCTTCTCAGGCATCCTGAGTCTGAGGTTTCCTAACACCGATCAGATCTGAATCTCGATCAGCTATGATGGTTGGAGCATATTTTCAAGAGTTATAACATTGGTCTTTATATGACCCGGTAAGGTGATGTCATGCCTAGCACACTTGACCGGAGGACCTATTGTTATAGTTCTTCCTTTCAGCAAGGTTATCCATTCTTCCATGAGGAAATTGTAAGACTTATTCTACAAGTTATTCCTGATGCATCCATTGAGTATCCAAAGTCCGTCCTTGCTTGGAGACCATGTCCATGCTATCCCGAAGCATGTCTGTGTTACTCCGATTTTCGACAAGAAAATTTGAAGCCCAATGCTAAATGTTTTCTTGCTCAATTATCCAAACACCATTGTATGGGTAATGTCATGAAATTTCTCTCCCCTTACCTAAAGAGTTTTCGACGTTATATCCCTTCATGGATATCATGCTTTGCTTGCCCTTGGGAAGGATATACCCCTGAAATATGTGCTTAAACACATTTTCCTTTCCATTGTTTTGTTAATCTGATAAACACCTTTTCCTTTCTATTGTTTTGTCTAACCTTTCTGGTGATCATTATGATCTAAGCAGTATTAATTCCCTGCTTATGTTAACACCTTAGTGTACAATTCTGTCAGTAAGACCCTGTTGCTTTTATTGATGACATTCCGGTAACCACCGATGGACGAGAACCTTGCCTATTGGTCCGCCTCGTTCAACGAGCAGGAAAATGGTTCTCTTCGTACCTTGCCCTTGGTACCGACGTTGTTGCCGACATAATCGATAGGCTACCCTCTGACATGCCTTGCTTGCATGATCACGCAAGACGTCTCCACCCTTCCTACTTTTAACTCACATGGTGGGCCCATAACCCACAGTTCCACAGGATCGAAACCTGACTCTCCTATACCCCCCTGTTTCCAAACTTTCCTCGCGCTTGGCTTCGTATTTAATTCACGGGCCACCTTCCTAGTGCTCTATTCTGGTATCAGACGCAATACTTACTCTCGCTACTCTGAACCCCTTTCTCACCCTGGTTCAGACTTCGAGCAACTATCTATCCGCTTGGAACCTATTGTACCTTCGTACCTTACCTCGATGTATTTTATATGTTCAAATCGAGAGATAATCTTATGCTCATTCATGGGTTAACCCCAGATTGTTTCTCTCAAAAGCATTCTGTCGTAGCTGAGCTGCCCCTTATCCTTCGTAAGTACGATGGAGTTCCCGAAGAAAGGACGACAACTTTATCATGATGCATTGAAATAAAGATTGAAGACATCAACGAAAGGGATTAACTTCTTCGAGAAGATCCGTTAGAATATCGTACCCAGAACTTTCCCCCTTACTCCCCTCTTAAATCTCGGGACGAGATTTCCTGTAGTGGAGGAGAATTGTGACGCCCGGATAGTTAAGCTACAGTAATTCCCTGCTAAAGATGCCACATCACCACGGTTACTGTTATCGATCTCGCGATGGTTCAAAATCGATACAAATTTAAATTTAAAATAGAGGCAAACAATAAAAGTTTTCAAATAAAGAAAACTAAACAAAAAACTGAAAACTAAAATGTTCAAAATTTAGAAAATAAATCATGGATGATTGTGGTGGGGAAACCACATTTTAATAAAATGTTTAGATGCAAGAAATTAATTAAAACAGGGGCTAAACAATTACTTAAATGCTTTTAAAAAGAATAAACTATTACAAACCATTTTAGTTTGAAGAGCTAAATTAATAGTGGCAAAGGCACAATTTGTAACACTAAGTTAGGTGCCACTTTTGTATTTTATTAAAACTAAAATAAATAGAAACTATAATAAATCGAAAAAGATAAATAAAAACAAAAACTTAAACAAAAGAAAAGAAAAGAAGAGAAACCCCCTCCCACCGGGCTTCGGCCCAGCAGGCCACCAGCCCAACTGGGAAAAGGCCCAACCGGCCAAAGGCCCAACCGGCCAACCCCACTCCTCTCCTTATCCCCTCACCCCCCCGAAACCCTAACCCGTAACCCCCACTCGCCCCCACTACTCTCTCTTTCCCCCCGATCCGATCTGGATCGGGGCACCCCTCGCGCCCGATCCCGCCCGT
>NC_057799.1:638831600-638855660 GCF_018294505.1 Triticum aestivum | reverse complement strand
GCGCCCCTGTGGTCGAGCCCCGCGCTCGCGCTCGCCCGTTCGTCCCACTCGCCAGTACCCGCGTCGCCCACGTGCTCACCGCGTGCCGGCGCGCCCGCCTGCAGGCGCGGCCCTCCTCCGCCTTCCTGACCTCCGCCGCGGTCACCCCTCTGCCGCCTCCCCTAGCCCTGGCCGCCGGCGCCGGCGTGCGCCGTGCGTGCCCAGCGCCCCTCGGGCATGCGCCCGTTCGGGCTATGCCCGTTAACCGCACGCCCGAACCCACTATGGCCCTTAGGGCCTATGACAGCTGGGCCCCGCCCCCTATGACAATGACATGTGGGGCCCATGCCCAGAACGTTTTAAATAAAAAAGGAATTAAAAATAATAATAAATAAATAAAATATCAATTAATTAATTAATTAACTTAATTAATTCTGTTTAAATTAACTAATTAAGATTAATTAACCTAATAACTAGTTAACCTAATTAACTACTGTTAATTAGCTAAGCAGTCCCTAACAGGTGGGACCCACCTGTCAGGTTGACCAGGTCAACGCTCAACGTTGACTGCTGACATCATGCTGACGTCATATTACCTTTTTCTAATTAAATTAATTCTGTTAATTCTAGAAAAAGATAAAATCATTTTTAAATTAATATGAAATGAACCGTAGCTCGGATGGAAAAACTTTGTACATGAAAGTTGCTCAGAACGACGAGACGAATCCGGATACGCAGCCCGTTCGTCCGCCACACATCCCTAGCATAGCAAACACGCAAATTTCCCCCTCTGGTTCATCTGTCCGAAAACGCGAAACACCGGGAATACTTTCCCGGATGTTACCCCCCTTCGCCGGTACCACCTCCTACCGCGTTAGGGCACACCTAGCCCCGCGCATAGACATGTCTTCCATCGTCATGCTTATGTTTGCATTATATTTATTGTTTCTTCCCCCTCTTCTCTCGTTAGACACCGAGACCGACGCCGCTGCTACCCAGTACGACTACGGTGTTGACGACCCCTCCTTCTTGCCAAAGCAACCAGGCAAGCCCCCCCTTGATCACCAGATATCGCCTATTCTTCTCTATACTGCTTGCATTAGAGTAGTGTAGCATGTTACTGCTTTCGGTTAATTCTATTCTGTTGCATAGCCTCTCATTGTTGCTACAGTTGTTACCCTTACCTGCTATCCTACTACTTAGTATAGGATGCTAGTGTTCCATCAGTGGCCCTACACTCTTGTCCGTCTGCCATGCTATACTACTGGGCCGTTATCACTTCGGGAGGTGATCACGGGTATATACTATATACTTTATATACATAACACATGTGGTGACTAAAGTCGGGTCGGCTCGTTGAGTACCCGCAAGTGATTCTGATGAGGGGGCTGAAAGGACATGTGGCTCCATCTCGGTAGAGGTGGGCCTGGGTTCCTGACGGCCCCCGACTGTTGCTTTGTGGCGGAGCGACAGGGCAGCTTGAGACCACCTAGGAGAGAGGTGGGCCTGGCCCTGGTCGGTGTTTGCGGATACCTAACACGCTTAACGAGATCTTGGTATTTGATCTGAGTCTGGCCATTTGGTCTATACGCACTAACCAACTACACGGGAACAGTTATGGGCACTCGGCGTCGTGGTATCGGCCGAAGATCTTCTTGACGTCAGCGACTGAGTGGCGCGCGACGCATTGGACCGTAAGCTCGCGCTTGTATTAAGGGGGCTAGGTCTGCTTCCGGCCGCGTATGCAACGTGCAGGTGTGCAATGGGGGATGGGCCCAGACCCCTGCGCGCATAGGGTTTAGACCGGCGTGCTGACCTCTCTATTGAGCCTAGGTGGGGCTGCGACGTGTTGATCTTCTGAGGCCGGGCATGACCCAGGAAAGTGTGTCCGGCCAAATGGGATCGAGCGTGTTGGGTTATGTGGTGCACCCCTGCAGGGAAGTTTATCTATTTGAATAGCCGTGTCCCTCGGTAAAAGGACGACCCGGAGTTGTACCTTGACCTTATGACAACTAGAACTGGATACTTAATAAAACACACCCTTCCAAGTGCCAGATATAACCCGGTGATCGCTCTCTAACAGGGCGACGAGGAGGGGATCGCCGGGTAGGATTATGCTATGCGATGCTACTTGGTGAACTTACCATCTACTCTCTTCTACATGCTGCAAGATGGAGGTGGCCAGAAGCGTAGTCTTCGACAGGATTAGCTATCCCCCTCTTATTCTGGCATTCTGCAGTTCAGTCCACCGATATGGCCCTTTACACATATACCCATGCATATGTAGTGTAGCTCCTTGCTTGTGAGTACTTTGGATGAGTACTCACGGTTGCTTTTCTCCCTCTTTTCCCCTTTCTATACCTGGTTGTCGCAACCAGATGCTGGAGTCCAGGAGCTAGAGATCCCGAGGATGATTCTACATGGAGTTCGGCTTCGAGGAGTAGTTAGGAGGTCCCAGGCAGGAAGCCTTGCCTTTTCGATCGTTGCTACTTTTGTGCTAGCCTTCTTAAGGCAAACTTGTTTAACTTATGTCTGTACTCAGATATTGTTGCTTCCGCTGACTCGTCTATGATCGAGCACTTGTATTCGAGCCCTCGAGGCCCCTGGCTTGTATTATGATGCTTGTATGACTTATTTCTGTTGTAGAGTTGTGTTGTGATATCTTCCCGTGAGTCCCTGATCTTGATCATACACATTTGCGTGTATTATTAGTGTACGATTGAATCGGGGGCGTCACACCCTTCCTCGCCGGAACCGGCCGGCCCTAGCCTCCAACAACTCTATCTGGCCTCTCTGCCCTCCCGAGCATAGCTGCCGCGGCCACCTCTCCTCCACCGTGCTGCCGTTCAACGGGGCTATCCCGTCTCTCGCTGCGGTTTTGCTTAGGATTAAGGAAGAGGGTGCTCTCTGGGCTAGGGCTGGCCTTATGAAAGGCAACGCTGTAGGTTTTGAGGTAGAGGACGGTGTTCCGGATCGAGAGTAGTGTCTCGTGTGTCTGGTGGTGGTGGTGTTGGTTAACCCCGGCATGTAAATTTGCAATGTAATCGTGGACTCGGGAGTCTTTCCGCTTTCTTCTTTAATGAATGATACGCACACTCATGCGTATTCGAGAAAAAAAAAACCTTACCGCCGTGGTCGCGGTTTTCGCTTGACTCGCCGGTCCTCTGACTTCCCTAGCGCCGATTCATCTTTTTTGACATCTTACCTCGTTTGTTTATTCCTCAGACTACTTGTTTTCTCGTTCGAGTGGTCCGTATATAAATTGATGATCTTTGATGAAAAGAGGCGATGTTGGACTATTTAATTGTGCATTTAGCTAGCCTTTAAGACACATAATAAGGGAAACCATGGGTTTGAACTCCCGGACAATTGGCTTTTTTGCGCTCCCGAATCGACGAATAAAAAAGTAAGGTGCATATCTGGCCCAGCTCGGTCCGTGCACCTCGCTCAAGCCCAGGCGCGTACGCTCGGTAATCCCCGTCCCGGAATAAGATTATCACCTTGTTTTAATAGTAGGTATAGATATAGATTTACTTGAAATTAGATGTGCAAACGGCATGCACTCAATACTCTGTTATCTATACCAAAATCTTTTGTGGCGTGTTTACCCCATCAACATACAACTGTAGGAGGTAGTAATCACATCAGCCTAAAATAAATGCATAGTTCACTACATCCATCGCGTAGTGTAGTTCTATTCAGTCTTAGAATGGCAGTAGTTATCATCCCGTGCATCTTCATGGGGTAGCTGATGTACTATAAATCATTAAAAATATTTGTGAACATATTTAGAAACTTAAAACTAAAACTTAGAACACCATATGACGGAAAACTACTATTCAGAACGCGTATTTGTGGTTACGTGATATACGTATCCTTAACTGTTGTGGACACAGTTTATTGTGCCCGAAGCGCAGGGTTTGCAATATGCAGTAAGTTTTCCATCGACTGAGATCCAAGGTATCCATCCGCATAGTCTTGGATATAAATTGCTTATTACCTTGCGACCATGGTGCTAATACTTCGATTGTTATACGAAGGCTGATATGTACTACATGCACTATATATTTTCACTGGTACATGAACACAATTTTTTAGTATAGTTACCACTGGAAGAGATCCATTTTTTTAGTATTATTACTAATAGAAAGTTTTCACATATATAAGAGATGGACTGTTTGATATGACGCACAAACAAACAAACGACTAGAGGAACTACATGACAAAAACTTAACTTTTGAAAGAAGAAATTCTATGAAATTTTGTTTTATCATGCATGCTTCAGAAGAGGTGTGACATGTCTTTTGGTTGCAGATTCATGTAATGACAACAGAATTTATTCAGTTGGGATGACACTTGCTCACCATCTTTCACTAAATCTAGTGAATAACCTCTTTGTGACGGCAACGAATTTCATATTTGGAGACCTATCGAGGTATGGCATCACAAGGCCCAAAACCAAAAATGGATCACAACGACCCTCAAGTTAGAAACCTACCGATCCATAGTGATTGATGTTGGGACTGTTGGATTAATAAAAAAAATCATCATCAGAGTATTTGGAATATTTGAAGTAATCTGCCTTATTAGTCGAATTTTTTATAGTTGAAAATAATAAGTAGACCTTTTCTCTCATAATGTCGGTTTGTTTTCTAGTTGGCACTTCTAGAGAGATCCTAGTCATCTACCTAGATAATATAGATCTGACTCAAATGCGCAATTATATATTTCAAAAATAAGGCACTTACATGACGAAGAAGGCGGCTACTTGCATATGTACTGAATGTTCATTATATTTGAAGGCATAACAAGCAATCATTTGTTTTCTTTTTGGAGAAACACCGACATTGGATTTACAAAATGTCAACGGGATATATAGAACATCATTTGAATCAGAACAATAAGAAATCCTAAGTACTTTTTTTTACAATGTGAACTGCCGGAATAAAGCATATATAGTGGATGAGCTTCTCCAAGTTTTGTCTATCGCTTTTATCAACTGATGACTCATTGGAATTTATTGACTTCCAAGACAAAATATACTCGGATGGCAAAGATTGCTGATGCCAAACTTGAATTAGCTAAAAGCAACTATAACCAGTAACTGAAAGACGATCTTAACACGCTCGTGGATTGGTGGAGTGTACCTCTGTATTCTGTTTTCCCTTTTCAAAAATAGCACATTTAACTGATGCATTGTTCGAGCAATTTTCAAATCATTCAAAAAATAATAATCTGAGGCATTGTTCGGCCAGCCTCCTGAGTATGACATGATGGGCCGGCCCCTTAAGCAATGAGAAGAAGCAAGCAGGCCCAGCAATGACGAGCGAGGCCTCCACAAGTCCACAAGTCCATAGAAACAAAACCCGCCAATCCGCCATCCACCTTGCTCCTCTAGGGTTTTACTACGCAGCGCTGCGGTCTCCCTCCCCACCTCCGTCCCCGCCGCACCGCCTCCTACCCGGCAGACCACCACCGAGGCCCGAGCCAGCGGTCATGATCGGCAAGAAGCACAAGTCCTCCAAGAAGCAGCCCAAGGGCAGCCGCCTGCCGCTCGGCGCCGACGCCGACGCGGTGGCCGATGCCGGGAAGCACTGTCTATCCGGCGCCGCCAAGCGCCACCAGGCCGAGGAGGAGGAGTTCGCGCCCTCCTCCATCAGCGCCAAGATCCTTCGCGAGGCCCTCAAGCAGCAGCAGCAGGAGATCCTCCACGTACTATCCAGTCTTCGAATGGCACAAATTATCAACCTGTGCAATTACATGGGCTAGCTGACGTACTAATAAATCATTAAAAATATTTGTGAACTGATTTAGCAACTTAAAACTAAAAGTTGGAACACCATATGACGGAAAACTACTATTTAGAATGTGTATTTGTGGTTACATGATGCTAGTATCCTTATATGTTGTGGACACAGTTTGTTGTGCCCGAAGCACCCAGGGTTTGCAGTATGCAGTAAGTTTTCCATTGGCTGAGATCCAAGGTATACATCCATCTAGTCTTGGATATAAATTGCTTATGACCTTGCGACCATGGTGCCAATACTTCGATTATTATACGGAGCCTGATATGTACTACATGCACTATATATTTTCATTAGGTACATGAACACAATTTTTTAGTATATTTATGTAGCGACCCGACCTCAACGGTCAAGTCTCTGTTCTTCAGTGTCATCCCTGGATCGGTAATGCTGACACACGCAGTACTCGAATGGATTTATAGCAGAGTAGCAATCACAGACTTATTACATCGATAGTCTCAAAAGAGAACTTATTACAATAAATATGGCTTAAGGCCATCTAACTAAGATAACAGCAGAAGGCTTGGAAGATAAAGTGAGTCCATCAAGTCCAACGGCATAGCTGAGTGCACGACAAATGACCTAGCGCACCTTACTCTTCGTCTGAAAAGTCTGCAACATGATATGTTGCAGCCCGAAAACGGGTCAGCACATGGAATATGCTGGCAATATAACACAGTAGAGCAATAAACAGATAAATGCTAACACTACATGCAAATATGGCTGGTGGAGGCTCTATGGTTATACTGTTTTGCGAAAAGCCAATTTTTCCTTACAACAAAGGAATATATTTAATTTAACTATCATGGTGGTTGAAACATCATTGAGGAGGTTCCTCCAACTCAATCCCAATTAAGGTAATCATTAACAACCCAACAAAATTAATTTAGCGTGATGAGATCAAATCAATAATTCAAGTACCAAATACTCAAGATGTCCATAATCGGGGACACGGCTAACCATGATTAGTTTATACACTCTGCAGAGGTTTGCGCACTTTTCCCCACAAGACTCGATCGCCTCCGTTTGATTGCTCGCACTACATGGTGTTTGAGAAACGGATGACCGAGACACAGTCTTTCGGAAACATTTACTCTTTACTCTGGGTAGATAGTTACACCTACTTTCCCTCTACATCTGCAAGCCTACCACTAAAAGAGGTCATGCAACCTACTCATGTATGCTAGAGCCCATAATAGCTTGTGGCTGCACACGGAAGTTTCTAGCATGAATAATATTATGATCCCTTTGAGCCTGGGTGGCGGACCGTAGGATGATCACACGGGTACTCCGGGATATCCTAGGACAACACTGGATTCTCCAGGTGCCCACAAGCAATCCACCCAGAGGTGTATTTAAGTAGCCACCTTAAGTTAACCAATAATTAACAATCTCACATCCGTCATGGATTCACTCACCCAAACCACGTCTACGAGCATAGCATAGCAATATAAGCATAACGTAGAAGTAACTCCCAAGGTTTGACAATGAACAGGGCAATAGGTTCTACCTCATCATCTACTTCCCAACACCCACATGTTAATCACAACCTAATCATGCAATGTTTGAAGGTTGAAACTAATGCATAAAAACTGGGTATGAAAGGAGTATGATCAATGTGTTACTTGCCTTGCTGACGATCCGCAAAACCTAGTGACTCGTAGTAGCACGCTTCGCACTTCGGGAATTCTATCGCAAACAAACAATAGCATACATAAGCAATCAATCAAAGATGCATGGGTAAAACTCAATAAGAAGATATAACCAGAAAGTTCAACTGAAGAACTCCGGTTTGCAAAAAGAATCGAATCAAACGGAGCAACGAAACTCAAACTACGAAAGAAACAAGATCCATTTACTAATTTGAACTAAAGTCAAATTTTACAGTACCAAAATCTTGTTCAAGTTGGTGAAACAGAAAAAGGGCTTCAAAACGAATAGATCTAGGTGCTTGTTTCACCTGATTTGGATAAACGAGCGAAAAGATAAACTAAAACAAAGATCAGGGCAGAAATCACGATCGAAAATAATCGCGGAAAAACCCTGGAAAAATAAAACGAGACGAACAGGCTAACAAATGAACGTTCGCTGTCTGCGGCTAACTGATGAACAGCGTTCGTTAAAACGAACGAACGGACGAATGTCCGTTAGATAAGCGAACCGAGAAAACCGAACCGAACAAAATAAAAAAACGCATCTAGGGTTTCTAAAAAAACCGATCGGTTTTTACCTAAACCTAAAAAACGGGCGTCGGATCCGGCGAACGGCGGCGGCGGCTCCGGCGACTTGCGGCGGTTCCGGCGAGGCGAGGTGGCTGCGGGTCGACGGCGGGGTGACGCGGGCGCGCGGCGCTGGCGGCGGCGAGCGGCACAAGCGGCGGCGCAGGCGCAAGCGGCGGCGGCGGCTGCTGCTGCGGTGGGGAGCGGGGTAGGTTATAATGGAGAGGGGGCGACTCGGCTTGGGGCAGGGGCAACCGGGGAGGCGGCGGCGGTGCCGGGCCGGCTGGGCTTCGGCCCAGTTCGGTCCGCGAAGATTTTTTTAAAAACAGATTCCGCCGGAAAAATCCTAGAAAATAAAATAAAAATCTAAAAATACCAAAACAAATTTTCACCATCTAAATAGAATATTTAGAACTTAGTGAACACTTTCTTGGCCCTAAAATGCAATTTTGAAAACTCCATATTTTTCTAATTCAAATAAAATAGCAAACAAATCCAAATAAAATTATTTATTTGATTTTAATATTTTCCCCCAATATTCCTTTTATTTTGGAGAAGTTATATTGTCTCCTCTCGTTTATTTTTATATTGGAAATATTTTCGGAGAGAAAATAATTAAAACCAAAATGATCCTTGTTTCGATATTTGAGAAAATTCAAATATGAAAAGCGTGAAATCCCCAACTCTCTCCGTGGGTCCTTGAGTTGCTTAGAATTTCGAGGATCGCGAAACGAAATGCGATAAAATATGATGTGCATGAATGACCTATGTATAACATTCCAAATTGAAAATTTGGGATGTTACAAACCTACCCCCCTTAAGATGAATCTCGTCCTCGAGATTCGGGTTGGCTAGAAAATAGGTGTGGGTGGTCTTTCCGTAGATGATCCTCTCGTTCCCAGGTGGCTTCATCCTCGGTATGGTGGCTCCACTGAACTTTGCAAAACTTGATAACTTTGCTGCGAGTGACTCGGCTGGCAAACTCGAGAATCTTGACAGGTTTCTCCTCATAGGTCAGATCACTGTCCAACTGAATTGCTTCCAGGGGCACTGTATCTCTCAGTGGAATATCGGCCATCTTGGCATGGCACTTCTTTAACTGAGAAATGTGAAACACATCATGAACTCCTGACAATCCTTCGGGTAACTCCAACTTGTAGGCCACCTCTCCCATACGTTCCAAAACTCGGTATGGTCCTACAAATCTTGGGCTAACTTTCCCTTAACTCCAAAACGTTTAACTCCTAGCAGAGGTGATACTCGCAGATATACTGTGTCTCCGATTTCATAAACTACCTCCTTGCGTTTTGAGTCTGCATAGCTCTTCTGTCTAGACTGGGCTACCTTCAGTCTATCTCGAATCAGCTTAACTTTCTCTTCTGACTCTTTGATCAAATTTGGTCCAAAAAACTGGCGGTCTCGAACTTCGTCCCACATCAACGGTGTTCTGCACCTTCTTCCATACAAAGCTTCGAACGGTGCCATCTTCAAACTGGCTTGGCAGCTGTTGTTGTATGAGAACTCCGCGTAAGGCAAATTGTCATCCCAACTAGATCCATAATCTAGCGCACAAGCTCTCAACATGTCCTCCAGAATCTGATTGACTCTCTCGGTCTGTCCATCTGTCTGCGGATGAAAAGCTGTATTAAACTTGTCGGGGGTTGGGTGCGACATATGCCAAAGGATGGCTTATCATGGTGGGAGCGAGTAGAACATCGCCGGTGCCTGGAAGTGGGATGAGGCGTAGACATGAACGCCAGCGCACTTTACCCAGGTTCGGGGCTCTCCTATGAGATAACACCCCTAGTCCTGCTCTGTGGGGTCTCCGCATGATCACTAAGGCACTAGTGGGTACAAAGGTGCTCCTCGAGCTGTATGCTAGAGGTGGAAGAAGGCAGGGCTCGCCCTCTCCTCACTCTATGTATGAGTCTAGTTCTAACAGGTTGGGAACCCCTTGCATGGGTGCCCTGGGGGGTTTATATAGGCCTACCCCCAGGGGTACATTGGTAATCTAGCCAAGTGTAGGACCCGGCTGTCAGTGTCTCTGGTCGCTGGCTTCTCCGCCGACTACTGGGGCCCGCCGCCGGGTGGGCCCCGTCGACTGGTCTGGTACGGAGCCGACAGGCCTCTCCCGCCGCTCGCGGCTCTTGCCGGCTGCTGATTACTGTAGCCGTGATGCTAATGATGCATGCTTGGTCAGGAGAGCGTGGCTACAGTCCCGCCGCCTGGTGGGAGATCACTGTAGCCACACCATGTCTCCTTTGGTTAACGGGGCATGGGCCCCAAGGGAGGAACGGGCCGCCTGTTTGAAGCCGGCCTCCCTCAGGTCCGACTGGTCGTGCTTCCGCCGTCTTCCGTGCTCTCGCTGCCTGGTAAGGCCCACTGCCTGTAGGCCGTACCGACAGGTTGTCGTGGGAGCAGGGCATCGCCTGACAGGAGTGACGTCAGGGGTGGAGTGGCAACAGTGCCGCACCGGGCGGAGATCTTCGCCTGTACGGAGCACTATGGCCACACCCGGCCCTGGATACGGGGGGGGTGGGCTACACTGCAGCCACACCCGTTCTTGTCTTCTTAATGAAGGTGCAGACTTTGAGGGCGCCCTGGGCCGACTGCTAGGAGCCGGCCTCTCTGGAGGTTGCCTGCTAGGAGTCCGCCCGTCTTGATGCCGTCTTCCGGAGGTTGGCTGCCTTCCGGCAGCCGGCCATTCGGCCAACCGGCCATCAGAAGGCGGCGCTTCATCTTGACGTCTTGAGGGGCGCAGCCAGCCCCGATGCCTTGAAAGGTTCAGGGACTCGGGTTAGGCTACCTGTGTCCCATTACTCCGACAGTAGTCCCCGTAGCTGGTGAGGTGCCGCGGCTGAGGAGCCGAGGAGCCTCAATAGTTTCTTCCTCCCGGTGCTCTGGAAGGAAGCTTCATTCGACTCCTAGCAAGCCGCTTGGTGGGAGTTGGCTCCGTCCAGTCGGATTTGTCTGAAACTTCGAACGCAACGGCGGGAACTAGGTGGCGTGCTAGCTAAGCTTCCAGGCCCGCCGCCCGTTGCGGGCATGCCACGTGGTGTCAAGCAGCAGGGCCAGCCTGCCAGCCCACGCGCGTGATAGGACGCGACGGTAGACTGGGCACGCCATTACTGGACCTCGGCGCGCGAGCGGATCTGCTGCGGCCGAGGCAACCGGTTGAGCTTCTTCGCGGAGTTACTGCGTGCAGTAACTCGCGTTGTAAATGCGGGGACGTGGGGTTGTGGGCACAGTTAATCCCACGATCCCACGGCCCGCCCCTCGGCTTCGTAGCCCATGGGCTATAAGTAGGGGGAGGAGGGGAAGCGGCGGAGCACGCGCGCCCTCCTGCCCCATTCTCGTCTCCTTCTTCTTTATCTCGCCGCAGCGCCCCTGAGCTTCGCTGGAGTGCTGTCGCTGCTCGTCTTTGTCGAACTCCTCCGCCCCGAGCCCTCTTGGCCCCGCGCCAATTCTCAGCTTCCCCGCCGCGCCATTTTCCTCATCGAGCTCTCCATGGCGCGCGAGCGGGGAGGAGACTGGGACGGGTCGAACGTCAACGAGGACCACATCACCTTTCTTCGCGACACACGGCGCCTTCCGCTCGCACTTCATTCGAGGCTTCGGCTTGCCGGCGAGCGGCTTTCTCCGCTTGTTCCTCAAGTTCTACCATCTCCAACCGCATCATATCACGCCCAACACGGTGATGCTTCTGTCCGCCTTCATCCTAATGTGCGAAGGCTACCTCGGCATCCTCCCCACCATCGAGTTGTGGGGAGCGTTCTTCTATACCAAGCTGGGCACATCCGTCCGAGAGGTGGCAGCCCAGTGTGGCGCCTTTGTCGCGGTGCGCTGTCCGTCTTCGAGGAACGCCTTCCCCGCCATCAAGCTGCCACAGTCGGTCAAGATGTGGCAGCAATCTTACTTCTATGTGGAGAATGTCGACCCGGCCATCGACTTCCTCAACCTGCCGGCCTATGAAGCTGGCCCACCGGCTGAACCCCGGGCCAACTGGGGCTATAAGCCGAAGCCTGTTTCAGCAGACGGCGTCGCCGCCATCAACCGACTCCAGGTGCTGACCGAAGTCGAAGGCCTCAAGGCGTCCGACTTGCTGCACTACAAAAAAATACACTTCCGTGATGATACGTGTTTGTCACAGTAGGTCGCGTTTTTTGTCATGTATGTACATCCATGACAAATTTATGATAGAATCAAGATAGTCATACCTGTGCTGTCGTAGAAGTGTTCCATGACATTACCAAAATTATCATCACGGAAGTGTCCACTTCCATGACGATAAATCGCGCGTCACAGAAGTGCTTTCGTCAAGGGTGACCGACACGTGGCATCCACCGTAACGGAACGCCGTTAAGCTATCGGGTCGGATTTTGGATCCGATAACTCTTTAACAGCCCTGACCAATGGGAAATTTCCACGTGTAAAATTCTGATTGGCCGAAGGGAACACCTGTAAGCTCGTCAGTGGGCCAGATGTCGCCCGTCCATTGGAGGAGACATTCCTATGATACGTCGACACGTGGCTGGGCCCAACAGAGGCCCATATAGGTTTAAAAGGCCGGCCCAGTCAAAGGCCCGTAGAACTTAATCATGTACTAGTGGGCCAGCCCAATAACGGCCTGCTTAATAAAGGCCCATTTACGGCCCGAAGCCAGATCTGGCCCGTTAATTGTTCGCCCAATATTTGGGCCCATTTACGGCCCGAAGCCAGATCTGGCCCGTTAATTGTTCGCCCAATATTTGGGCCCATTTGTGGCCCGAAGCCAGATCTAGCCCGTTAATTATTCACCGAATATTTGGGCCCAACTACAGCCCAGTGACTTTTGGCCTGTTAGAGGCCTAATGTAGACATGGGCCCATTTCAGCCCGGTGTGACTTTCGGCCTGGGAATGGCCCATGCTGCCCATGGGCCATATATGGTCCGACGGGACATCAGGCCCACTAACGGCCCGTGCTAAAGGTGGCAACAGTTAAGCCCAATGTGACTTTGGGCCTGTTAAAGGCCTTTCGCGTAATTCGGCCTGTTGATGCCTGTGCTAAGCTTTCGGCCTCTTAAAGGCCCATGATATCAGTGGGCCAACTAAGGCCCGAGATACGTTTCGGCCTGGTAACGGCCCGCGAGCTAACTGGGCCCAAAACGGCCCGGTCTACATTTCGGCCTGCTGAAGGCCCGTCGACGACTAGTGAAAATTGAGGCCCAACATGCATTTTGGCCTGCTAAAGGCCAGTGGTTTCATCTCGGCCGTAACAGGCCAGTACAATATTCAACCTGTTAATGGCCCAACGCTACCTGGGCCAAACTAAGCGCTGGGTCGACAAAAGGCCCAACTAAAATATAGGCCGGTGTAAGTTTGGGCCTGGCGCAATGTGTGAAGGCCCCAATCATTCGGGCCCAAGAAAGACGCAGGCCGGCCCAATTGTGGCCCGCTAAAAACCTGGCCCATTAGAGTCGAATGTTTCGGTCCGGTCGACTACATCTGATTTTTTTCAGATAGCGAATGATGGCAGTAACTAGTAGGAATTAAGAACAAACCTACTCTATACAATAAAGAAATTACGGCATAGCAACTAAGAATAAACCTACACTATACAATAAAGGATTTAAGGTATATTACATCCACCGGGCATCGAAGTTCGACACCAGTGATCATAAAGCGCAACGAAGAAGCAGATTACAAAAACTGGGCACCATTGCAGCATAACAAAATAATACTGAACCGAGACCACTTCCAAGACATTTCAAGAAAGGTTAGCCTTGCGGGGGAACTGCTACGCAAGCTGCTGAGCAAGGCTGTGAGACCGGCCTAGCATGTCGGTCATAGCTTCCAGGTGTAGCTATTTAGCGATGAGGTTCTCATTGGTGTTCTCCGCAATCTTTCTTAGAGATATGACTTCAAGTCGAAGTTGAGTTGCAGAATGCCTTTCTGCTAGAACTTGGGACTGAAGAAGTCGAACTGATTCAGGCAACGAATTCTGTGAGCTTGTCTGACTGTTAGTCTCAAGTAACTTGAACACTGCATCAAGACAAGACTTTGGGGTTGTCTCGCTATCTTCAAGATGTTTTGCCTTCTTTGCTGCAATATATGTTGGGTTTGTCTCACAGCCTTCAGCAGACTTGTGCATGCCATCAGGCATATCACCCTGAAACAAAGCAGAGAGATGACATGTTTTGCACGTGTATAAACAAAGATGATAACTGTTCTGTCAATTCTATCCAATTTCAAATTAGAAAATAAAGAGTAAGTTCAAAATATCAATAGCATAATTTGGCATTGTTCATAATGCGGGGAGCTTCACCACACTACTGGATTACCATGTCAACATAACAAGCATAGATGAAGGGCAAAGAAAATCATTGTATCTATTTTGGATAATGTGCATGGCATGTTGTTCATATCATCAGCCACATCAGTAAGATAAAACAGGAGATGACAAGGTGCAAACGTGGGCTGCTTCACCACACACTGGATTATAGATCCACAAAAACAAGCATACATATAGGGAGTATTAAGTAATGTGCATGGTATGAATAAGGAATTTGGTTTTACAAGTAAAACTTAGAACTTACGGTTCTTACGAACATGCATTTTGGTAGAAATAGCAAACTAAACAGCAGTAAACGATAGGGAGTATGAGCAAATAAAACAGCAGTTGAGGATAAAGGCTTTAGAAGGACTGACTTACATTAACAGTTAACACTGGCTTTATAATGCCCTTCTCCATGTCAAGGGAAGGATAACTCAAGAATTTCAGCACAGAATCTTCTTCATAAGCATTGCCTGTACTCTACATTTTGTAGAGAGTAATTATAGATATGATAATACTGGAAGGGATAGAGGATAATGAAGTTAAGATGCAGATTTATGCTACATAATCAACTACCAATCCCTGGAAGTACAAGCGTTACAGGACAAAATGTACTGACAAGATCAATGGGCTACACTTCTGCACTGGCATTGTCTGTGTATTCTACTTGTTGGTAAGATTAAATATAGATTTGATCTTTTTTAGTAAATGGTGGGCGAGGGAGATAAGATGCAGAATGCTACAAAATGAACCAATCCCTCTTCCCATAATACAAGAGTGTTTTGAACACTGGTGTACTGTACAAAACGTTCTTATATTATGGGACGGAGGGAGTAGCTGTTAATGTAAGTACAGTGATAGACCACGTTCAGTCCTTACAAGAGGACTGCAGAGCTAAACCTCTTCAAAAGCATTGGGTTGATTCTAAATTTATGTAAGAGTCCGTACGGATCTTATAATGTCCACCAAATGGACGATGATGAGGCTACCATGTGCAGTGATGCTACATAATCAAACAGCTATGAAAGTAAGTATGGTCATACAGGGCAAGAGGTACTCACAAGAGCAATGTAGTGTGCAATATAGTTGCGAGATTCTGTGGTCCCTTGAGAACGAATGTTCTTCTGCTAACAGTTTTCGTACAAGTGAGACATTAAGGCAAATGCAGAAATGTAGTTCAAATTGTGATGTGATATAATAGACAGTACCTTACGCTGCAGCCGAGACCAATGTGTAACAAGATTATTCCAGTCACCGTCGGATAAATGTAGCACCGGAGACTTTACAGAAATTTCGTTCAGAGGCTTGCCATCGAAGTGCGCTTGCCTCAGGTAGGAACGATACTTCATCAACGAGTGCTTGAAAATCGCAACCAACCCTTGCTCGTCATCACAATCCAGTTTGCTCCTCGCCTATTTAAAAGAATGAAATCTTGTGTCTTCCATCAGCAGAAACATATGCAGTAATGACCATGAATAACATTAGTACATTACTTACGTGTAAGTTGCGGAGGAAGACTGGAAATTGTTCTGTGTCTGCGGTATAATCTTTCCATGAAGGAAAGATGCGCACAAAGTTCCTGACAACAACATAAGCTTCGTCCTATAAACTGGGAAGAAATGGAACAGGGGTCCTATTTGCTGCAATTGGGGCTCTCTCTGGTTCGAAAAGGGATTTGGCAACTGGATTTGGTGTACTCTTTGCTGGAATGGGGGTCTTGCATCATACAGCTGGTGCTATGTCAACAGGCATAATCATACTGTTTGCTGCAGTTGGGGTCTGCTGAGTTGGGGCATTAGAAATGACCAGTGTAGTAGGGCTAGAGTCTGCTAGAGTTGGGGTATTTTGTGGGTCAGGTGATATTGCAACTACACCTAATGGGCTATTTGATTTATCAGGTGCCACTGCCTTTTCCAAATACTTTGCTTGTGCTCCTCCACGATCAGCAATCGCCCTCTTCCTTTTGAACGTCTGATACACAAGAACAACATTTGAATGGATAAATATGGTATGATGACAGATGGAATATGTACTGAAAATGGATAGGCATGACGTATTCACATACACGATGTGTAAACTAAGCTAATGGCAGTTCAACAAAGTAGAAGCAATGCAAAGCATCAGTTGCAAGATATGTGTGAGCAATGTAACCTTGGAAAGTTAGAGCAAGTACCTTGATGGGTGAATAAGATAGGGCATCTTCCTCTGACTCCTCCACTAGGGAGCTACATTGACTTAGGTCTCCCTCTAGCTCAGAATCACTATTAGGATCATATTCTGAGCATGAATCTGTAGGTGGAGAGCGTTTGCATTGCATTGCATCTAGACTTGATTTCAGTCCCTTAATGCCAAGTTTGACAGCCATGGCATTGTTCTGCTTTATTCTTTTCATGCGTGCAAGCTCATAATCATTATGATGCTGTTCAGAATCTGAGATTCATGAAAACATAAAAAGTAGTCAGATTATCTATGGAATGCATTGCGGATTCAACTCAGAGAGTGTCTCCCTATAGACCCCTGCATATGCAAAGTTCACCTCCCCAACCGTGCTGACCAAACCACACACAGAAATACAAACCCCTTATTTCTCTATAACAGGCAGGCACACATTTCAAAACTGAAGTAGGAACATTAGAATCATATGAAATTCGTATTTGAACAAATAAACTAAGCAATTATGAGTGGCGTAATGTTTAGCTTCAAGGGTGGAGTGTTGGTAGTGCGACACAAAGCAAGTAGGCAGATTGTATTCCATGTAAAAGATCGAAACCTATGTAAAAGTTGGAAATGACACTTTCTTTCTATACAATGCAGTGTTCGTTACCCACACATGATGGAAGAGATCACATAGAGAAATACTATTCACTCATGTCTATGGTTCCAGTATTTAGAAACAGGGTGGTCCACCCTAAAAGAATATTGACAACAAATATGACAAGGCAAGCATAGATGTAGTGAATCAATCATTTACTTGTGAGCTTACTAGGACAAGTATGCAGAATTGTAACTGCAGTAAGAGACCGTCCAAAATCTGAATGAAGAAGTTTGTCTAGCACTTATTGTTTGCAATTAATCGACGTGAATAATTGGATATTATATCGAATGAGTAAGAAAGACAAGTAAAATTGTCAACAAACCTGGCTTGCTGTAATAATCTGGGTCAATGTCACTACGACCAACAATCCAAAATGACTAGTTTCTATTCCGAGGGCCGGAATTTTGAAAACCCTGTGAACTTTAGAGGTACTAAGGATTACCGAAATACATCTGAACCATTAAGTGTAGGTAGCACTGAGCACACAACAAACCCTAATGACAGTCCTGCCTAATGAGTAATGAATCAATTAGAAAATGGGTGATGAGGAGTGGTTGTTGAGTGTTGAGGACGTATCTCAGGATAAATCGGGTTGGCTTGGTGGGTGCTGCACGCCTGAGCCCTGAACGGACTGGGAAGGTAGGCACGGCGGCGCGCCCGGGCAGCGGTGACGCTGTTGGGCGAGCGGCTCCTGGCCTCCTGTTAGTCCGGCGTCTCCTCCTAGAGTCATGCCGTCCGGGGACGGCAAGTCGCCGGCGAGGCAGGCGGCTGGGGGCGAGTAGAGATCGGAAGCGCGCAGCAGAACAGAGGGGAATCGGGGCCTGGGACGACCCAAAATCCCAGGGTGGGCCGGCCCACTGTGGGCACCCTGTAGAGATACACACCCAAGCGGCGAACATGCATTTTCGAAACTAATTTAGGAACATTTAGCTGACCAATTAAACAACTCTGTTTTAATAATATCAGATTTGTATTTGAACAACTAAGCTTGTTTAGCTTGATGGGTGGAGCAGTGTTATTATGACACGAAGCACGTATTCTGATCGTATAGTGATGATAAAAGGGGGAAACTCTAAGCATATTTTTTTAGCAAAAGAGGGTTTCCCCTCCGATTTCTATTAAAGAAACCACCACGGAACCAACATGATCAATTAAACCCTAAGCATGATCAATTAAACCGTATTATGGCTGTGCCATGGCAGATTTGAAGCTACAAACCGGAGAAATGATATTTAGCATCCACTGTTTGCTTCGAACTAAGAAATAAATTCTAAGAGCTGAAAAGAAAGTAGAGTAACCAAGTTAAGATCTATTTTCTGGTTGAGATCAAAAAGTTGAGGAGATATGAAGTACCACCTCTCTTGCGGCGCCGTGTAGGCATCGGGGGTGCGATGGCTGTCGATGGCGTTGAAGCAGATCTGCGACGGTAGACGGGTGCATCGGGGGATAAGTCCTGTTGCGCTGGAAGAGAAGGTCGTGTGAGCGGCCCCGGCAAATAGGACGACGGCGCCGATGAAGCGAGAGGACGCGATGCAAGGCTATTGGTCTGTCGCCGTGGATGAGAAACGTCCATCTCTAGCAGTGGACGACGCGGTCTTGGTAGGCGCTCCGGCATGGTGGAGGACAGTGGCGATGGATGTGATGGAGGACGGCGGCGATGGATGGGGTGGCGGACGGAGGCTGGTGTGGGGATGGGGTGTTCTAGCGTGGACGGTGTATGAATGGGAAAATCGAGGGAGAGGTACGGGGAACCATGTTTTTGGGATGCGCCTGTCTGAAATATGGGAAAGTTACGAACTTAGCCCCCGTTTAAAATTTGGACGTCTCATCGGTTGTGGATAGGACGGTAATCTCGCATCTCGCCAATATTTGCCCAGAGCGATTTCGGGCGAGGAGAGGGTGGTTGGCGCCCATGGTTGGCGCCCACGGTGTATGAACGGGGCTGACAGGTAGGGCGGTTGTGTCACGTCTGAGTGAAGTTACAAACCTGCCCCTATTGAAAATATTTGCCTACATCGATTTTGGCCGAGTCGAGTTTGTTTTGCCGCCCACCGTGTATGAATGGGGAATGGAGGGAGAAACAGAGGTCTTTCGGACGAGCTTGAATCAAATGAGTTTTGCCGCCCATGTTTGACGCCCACCATGTCGGAATGGGCTCAGAGGCGGTCGTGTCACGTCTAATTGAAGTTACTAACCTACCTCTATTTAGAGCAGTGGAAATCGGGCCGATGGATTGTCCGTGTAATGGGTAGACAGTAATTTCCATCTCCCAAACACTTGGCTTCGGGCAGCCGACGTGGGAGTGGACATTTTGCTGATTCTTTCGAATTTTGGGACAATAAGCATCCACGTTTACCCTGGCAACTAAATTCGAATCCATTTTGTATTCCTATATGAATCTTTATAAATCATTCTATGCGTTTTTATATATCTTCAAAAGGACGACAAAGATGTATTCCACTGTCATATATGAATATGGTTTACAAATGCCGATACTCAAATTCATAAACTAGAATCCAGTTTAAGGTGAATTCGAATATTTGGAACACTTCATGTCCAACTCAAATGTCACACGCAGCATAATGTGTACTCCCATTTAGATATGTACACAAGCGATGTATCAAGATTCAAATACCGAGTCAATCAACCAAGAATGTACAGAACTAACAGACATATAAACACTTATAGAGTATAGGGATCAATAATATCAACTAACATACATAAGCCAGGCCGCTGTACTTTTTTTTGGCTACAACAGCATCCTTTTTTAGCCAGCATCTTGGCCCTTTCCGATGCGTGCCACTTATGGTCCATCTATACTACTACTATTGTTGAATGCACATTCAGCCTGATTGGCATATTTGTAGGTCTGGCACAGCAATCCAAATGAAATGTCTCCGAGTCTTATCAATTAATACAGACTTGTGCTCAAATAAAATTACAAACCAAAAAACAAAAAAAAACAATTATTACATGATCTCTAAAACAAATGGTTTGATTGATTACATGAACAGACAACACAAAGGTTATTCAACTATGGAAAGAACATTTCACCTATGATTTACCAAGTAGGAATTTAATTTCCTTTTTTCCTTCAGGACCTTAACAATCTGGTCAGTCTCAGCTTGCTTCGTTTTGAAATCCACCAAATATTTAATGGTTGTCTTGAGTACTGCTTGTGATTGTGATGTTTGCTTCCTCAACATGTCAACTTCATCTCTAAGTGCAGAACCAGAATCTCTTTCTACCACTAGTTTAGCCTCTAGAGCATCAGCAGTTGGCAACTTCTTTTTCGCTTACAAGGTTGTACGAAGGAGTCCATGGCATCAATTGCTTGGATACGCAGTCCAATACTTCTTTCTTCCCACACTGCATGGGTAAGTCGAATGGTTAATCTGGTAAGATGGTGCGTCCTTGATATGTTATATGAGGACGTGTAGTCAGACTAGTTGTAGCCAAACACATCACACTGGCTTTTACTGTATATTTCATGCGATTACTTTTGGCATATCGAGATCTAAGCAATCTACAATAGGATGAAAGGACTGGCATCCTTCACATTATTGGCGAACTCAGTTCATAGAAACAAGCAATTCAACCATTCTGTGGGTAAATGAAAAGCGCCACTGGAATATTTTTCACTATCCAATCATACATGCAAAAAGGGGCGATGCCACCATAGGGGCTGGTATGGGCGGCCGCCTCGGGTGGCTGGAAAGTGTGCACCTAGTTTGAGTCGTCCAGGTTGGCCCACGCTAGTTTTGTTCGTCCCAACGCACGAGCAGGCAATGTAAAAAATGAAGAAAAATGTTTCAATTTGGATGGGCCAATAACATAAGTGCAAGGCAGGCCCTGTAGGAGGCTCGCGGCCCAAACGAGCGCCTCCCATATCGATCGCCAGCAGGAAAATCCCAATTCATTCGCTCCAGCTTCCAGTCTGGTTCGCTCCTAACCTAGCCGCTGCTGGACAGACCGACACAACACTTCCTCGCGCCCTCGTTGGAGGGCAGTCGCCGGGCTTCAAGCGAACGGAAGGACAAGAATATGAAGATCCAACCCTGGGTGTAGCCTGCGTGGGAGGCAGCGGCGGCAGCACGGGCATGGCATCGAGCTTGCGCAGACGGACAGTCGCAGCTTGCAAGAGTAGCATGCGCAACGAGCAGGTACATCACATCCCTGATTATATCTAATTCAACTCTTCAATTTTTGGCCAATAGTTAAACCTGACGGTGTTGTAAAACTGCTTGTATGTAGGGAATCTATGAGAAAATGAAACCAATTTCTACTTATTTTATAAATCCCCCAATCAATACTGAACTGACTGAATCTGATGTATCTAATCAAGTTTCCGGTGCAAACATACAAGCTCATGTTGTTCTTGAGCCTAAAGTGTCTAATGAACAGACTGCTAATGAAGGATTTGATGCAAACATTTTACATGCTCCTGGTGATGAACATATAGTGTCTAATGAGGGATCTAATGCAAGCATTTTGCAAGCTCATTGAAGGATTTAGTGTCTAATGATGATCTACTATGTTGAGAGAGACAGAGATTTGCAGGCATTGATGACAAGCAAATTATAGTGCATTTTCATAGCTTGAGGAAACGTCGAGGCCATCTACCAGAAAGTCCCCGTATCATGACAACATAGCATAAATACTTTTCTAATCTGTTGTTTGAAACTATTGGCATACTTGTGCAGGATAGATATATTGATATGCAGTTTGCGCACTGGTTATACGTGCAATTACACTTTGATATTTTCAGCCAGAGAACGAATAATTCAAGCAGGTACAGACCATGTTTGTAGTCCTTGTACACCATGTTGCATTTTGTGTTTTTTGGTGCTTGCATCATTTAGTGTTTATAATCTGAACTACTTTGGATCATTAGCTGGTTTTTAAAGTGCATGTAGCTTCACATTTCTCAAGTTATGTTGATTTCCGGAGTGCAAGTGCCTTCGTATTTTTTAAGTTAAATGTTCGCCCCTGGTAACTTGAATTCGTGGATCAGCCACTGCAGACAAATCATACACGAATGCTAGTACGAATTAAATGAAATGCAGGGAATTACGCTAGCTCGTTGTACAGGCTCACTGCAGCTCTGCTTGCGCTTGGGATGTTCCATGTACAAGTCCATGTTACCACTTGCTTGGATGTGCAGGCCTTGTGCTCCTTGCATCCCCCTCTGCATTTTTGACACGGTGAATGGTTGATCAAATAAGAGGAATCGACCTTGATGTTGTACCGGAGGACAGATACTTACAAGGTTATATGGGTGTGCATGATGTGTACCAGATCCCGTAGCGCCGTCATGCTTCGCTAAAAAATGGATTTGCTTGTTTCAGATGATATCTCCAGAAGAAATAAGAGTTAAAGTCAGAGTTGCATAGGCGTGTAAGCTAAGAGAGCAGTGAAAGGATATCCAAACATCGTTGGAACAGTGCACAAGGGAGTGATGTGTGGATACCTAGTTCGGGCCGGCGTTTGGGCATGCTCGCCTAGCTAGAGTGCGGGTCACTTAAGAGCCGTTGAGGGTGATGCGCTGGCGTTGGCTGGCCGCGCACGGATGTAGATCTTGAGTGGCAGCGGAGCGCTACGATGAGGTAGACGAGACCGTTGGTGAAGCCCCAACGGCCTCGGGGGGCGGAGGTGCAACGATGTGCCCAGTGAAGTAGCCCCGGTGAGCTAGGAGACGGCGTCGGTGAAGCGCACCTGATGCGGTGGAACTCGGTGTCTGTGAGGCACGTCGGTTGCGGCGGCCGACGTTGTCGGTGGACCACCCGGTGCGGTGGACAAGGGCGTAGATGAGGTAGCTCCGGTGCGGTGGTGAAGCGCGACCGTGGTCTTTGTCGTCGTCGTCCGGGACAGAGGTGGGGAACGGTGGGGAAAGAGACGAGACAAGGGGCGATTCGAGGGATGGCGGCGAATTAGGGATTTGAGCAATCTGGGCGCGGAAGGGGACGGTGGAGAAGAGAGATTTTGCAAGGCTGGAATTGGGGCCGCCAGATATTTCAATCCGAAACATGGAAGCGCGAACTTATATTGCCGTCGTCCTTTTTTTGGGGGGGAGGGGGGTGGGTGGCTGGGTGTTGCGCGTCCGTCTGACACACGCGACCACCCCGACAGGACTATGCTTCGGTGCCTTAAGGCAACTGCCTTTGTGTCCATGACATGTGGGCCTAACAGGTGGCTGGCCCACATGTCAGTGACCCAAAGGCAGTTGCCTTTAAGGCACCGAAGCAGCGTCCACCCCGACACGACCCTGGTCTGCCTGGTGCGCCTACATTTGAGAATGCAAACAAATCTTCTTTCATTTGCAAACGAATCTGTATGTATTACCATGCCCGTATTTTCCTTGCAATAATTAGTCATTCGAAACGAGATACTCCATCCGTTCACTTTTGTAAGTCGTTTCAGACAACTTAAAATGAACTATTTTGCACATTGTCTGAAATGTCTTCAAGGTCTTATAAAAGTGAACAGAGGGAGTACTATAAATTAATTAATGAGGAGTTATTTGAAAAAAAATCAAAACGGTACCCACGCTAACGTGGATTAGAGTGTGTGTCACATAATTAGTTATTTGAATTAGAGTGTGTGTCACGTAGTTAGTTATTTGGATTAGAGTGTGTGTCACGTAGCGATCTCCAATTCTAACGTGGATTTTGCATTTCACTATATCCACGCTACTTTTTTAATACAAATTCATATGTATATGATGAACACCATGGTAGTGAGAAAACTTTTGGATGGATTCAAACATATGACCTACAAAATAGCACAACAAACTGAGTCAATGTCAACTTTTCGAAACTTAGTATGGCATGAATTCGAAATAATTACCCGTATGCCTGGTCCTCGGTTCAAATCTTACAATGTACACCGAATTGAAACATCGATATTAAGTCTCGTACTATGTACATTCA
>NC_057799.1:638521170-638528994 GCF_018294505.1 Triticum aestivum | reverse complement strand
AAGCCTGCCGGCCGCAGCGGTGGCGGCGGCAACCTTCCTTGGCCGGCGATCGGATCTGGGTGGCGGCGACCCACTCCGGCCGATTCAAGGGTGGTGCCGCAGGCCGGCGGCGACCAGGGTTGTCGTGCTGGCGGCGGTGATGAAGAGATCACGTCGGCGGCTAGGGTGCCCGATCTGGATCCCATTCGGATCTGGGTGGTGGTTCCTCGAGCCGTCGTGCGCATCCTTCGTTCCGGCGCGGCAAGCGGCCTCTGGACTAGGCCCGCGACACGAGGACGTCGGGGGCTCCGGCCCTGGGCGTGGAGGTGGTGGCCATCTTCTTCGCCGGAGGTGGTCGGCTAGATGGTTGTGGATTCTCGCATCCAGTCCCGGCGTCGGGTAGGGAGACGAGGCTGCCGGTGAAAACCATGCTATGACTCGGATCATGGCGGGTGATGGCGGCGCGTTCGCGTCGTTATCTTGTTGAAGACATCGCCACTGCAGCTTCCGTCGACTTGCTTGCGCTGCTCCGGGTGAAAACCTAGACCCGGCGTTTCCGGATTGGACGATGGCGGTGCTTTTGGCGTCGTTTTCCCTCATGGGGGCATCGTTTTTTAGCAGCGGCTGGATGTAGGACCAGAGGACGGATTCTTTGGTGGAGCGGTGCATCATCTCACTCATTGATGGCGGCGGGTCTCGGCGGCATGGCGCTGTGGTGACTCGGCGTCCAATGCGCGGAGATGGACTCGCGCAGGAGGGTGACGCGGTCTGGCGTTGTGGTGGCGTTGACGGCAGCTAGACCGGGTAAGGTAGATGCAGCAGTACAACTCTGAAGTTGGATTGGTGGCAGGTGGCCGCGGCGGCCTCATACCTGGCAGGCGTCCTGGTTGAGGAGTGCGCCGGACAGGTGGGTGACCCATACCCAGCAGGCGTCCTGGATGGGACCTCCGGTCTTAGATGTTAGGTTTGGCTGCGAGGTCTATTTGGTATACTAGGCCCAGACTATCGGCATCCCTTCATCAATTGGATAGGAGTAGCGACAGATGTTGCCTAGACGGTGGCTTTAGTCTTATTATTGTATTGCTTTGTAAGGTCTTGAGTGAACAATTAATAAAATTGCTGCATGCATCATCACGATGCAGAGGCCGGGGGCACGCCTCCATTTCCAAAAAAAAAACTCATGTGAGTCGTCGAACTTTGGTACATGTAAAAGACGCAAAAAAAGGGCCTCTTTGCTTCAAAGGATTTCTAAAGGAAGCTTCGGAGGATTCCGATCCTTGGTACGTATTTCTTTCCTACGTGATTTGTTTGATTCGTAGGATTTTTTTCCTTTTGATTCATCTCTACTAGTTTTCGCAGGAAAATTTCCAACCGCTCCAACCTCATGTGGCGATTCCTAATTTTTACGTCGTACTCACGCACAATCAAACTCACATGCTGATCATGTAGTTCTGAAAATGACACGCCACTCCATTCCCTGACGCGCCGTCGAGTCCCATGAGCTGAGTTGAGCAGATTCGTGATCGCGTGCGCTGCACTGAAAAGCATTGGAACCGTATAAAAACGTCTATCCTTTTAAACCTTGCTCTTAAACAAGTAGTATTCGAGTATGAAATTTCTCGGTTTAAACGTCTATCCTTTTGAACGTCTGTCCCATTTTAATTGACGCGAGGAAGTAATATTCGAGTATGAAATTTCTCGGTTTCTCCTCCTCTTGATGTCCCTCTCCCTCAGATCCATACAAACACTGGAGGTACTCACTACTGAACTTGCAAGTGCAACCAACAGTTCGCATCATAAACTGGCTGCTGCTGTACTGTTGCTTCTGGTTGCGAGTTCAGAGCTTCTTGTGCTTGAGTTTCCAGTCCGTTGTTGAATGGATGCCAAGGTAACTGAGTTTATGGGTGACGTCGTAGGGAAGGGCTTGTGCCCAATCCGTACATGATAATTGTCAAACTAAGATGTCCTTTGTGGGTCTTCTCTTAAAGAAGGGATATGAATATTAGTATCGCTAGCAGAGGGGTCCGTGGGTTGCAACGGGTAGAAAAGAGCAAATTGCAAATAGTCATGCCCGCTAAAACCACTATATACAAGGTCACTATAGAGAATTGTTTTCCATGATATAAATGTAGAGTGGAACATAAGTTGGTGAGGAAGTAATCCAAAAGATGAATGTTGAGTGGAACATAAGTTGGTGAAGAAGTAATCCAAAAGGTACATAATTTTATTCATTATCCAGTCAAATGTCCAAAAGTGTGATGCAAAGAAAGATAAGAACTATCTTGTCAGGCAGCATATATGACCATGGATGTGAATGAAAACATTAGAAGGTGAATAAACTACTTTTGCAGAATAATACACCACCGCAATCATGGGAGTCCATTTAACGATTTCATTGAAACCGAAGCCATTATTTAATAGCAAATAAACTGCAACGTTCTGAATTCTATTGACCCGTATGTTTGTCATGATGGTTCTGCTCATAAGGATCGCCTGATGTCGCCATGGCTACTGAAAACCATGTCACCAGTAGCCGTTAAGATAGTACCGCGGTCTTGCAAACTATCCTTGTAAGAACATGCAATTTGCTGAAGGAAGAGTTCAACTGGGAAAATGCATCGTTCTCACCGCACACCCAGGTGAGATGGTGGCCGAGGTGCTGGTTTCCTCGCCCGATTAGGTGGATAGCGCATCACACGGGGGACATGACATGGGTGGCGGAGGACGCTTGAGGTAGAGTGGTGAGGAAGTAATCCAAAAGATGAGGTAGAGTGGCGGAGGACGCACGGGCTACCACATCGGTGGCGGCGACAATGCAGAAACGGGAGGGCTGGTGGCGGCTGCCTTTGTGGCAGGTATGGAGCGGCGGGCGCGCCCGGCACGTATTGGGCATATAAATGTCACACTGAAATTTAATACATGTGGTGTCATCGAACCCAATTATGCATGTCAAGTAGAATCACAAGGTACATCATATATATATAGCAAAGAGAAAAGTATGTTTTTGGTCCCTCAAGTTCCCACAAAGTATATACTTGGTCCCTCAAGATTTTTTGGTATACATTTGGTCCCTCAAGTCTCAAAACCGGATAAGTTTGGTCCGAAACTAGATTTTGAGACCGGTTTTGACCGCCACAAAACCGCCTGATGAACAGTATTTTAAAAAGAAACTTCAAAAAAATCTGAAATTTTTTGGGGTCGAATATGCTTACATGCGCAAGATGGGAACAAAATTTCGGGCTCTTTCAGCACTCGAGGAGCTCGTGGCAAAAAAAAAAATATCTGCCTGATGAATAATAAATTAAAAAAATCAAAACAAAATCAAAAATTCTGAAATTTTTTGGGGTCCAATATGCTTACGTGCGCAAGGTGCGACCAAAATTTTGTCATGAAATGACATCGGACGGGCTCTAGTAAAATTTTGTCATTTTTTTGAAGTTTTTTTTAAAATATAGTATTCATCGAGCGGTTTTGTGGCGGTCAAACCCGGTCAACGTGCTCAAAATCTGGTTTAGGACCAAATTTATCCGGTTTTGAGAATTGAGGGACCAAATGTATATCAAAAAATCTTGAGGGACCAAGTCTATACTTTGTGGGAACTTGAGGGACCAAAAACATACTTTTCTCTATAGCAAATGTACATGCATATAGTGTAAGTTAGGTTGTCTTGCTTATGCAATTTCAGACTAATTCCCACACACATTGCCTATCAAAATAACTGGGGACAAAAAATAATCAAAATCTGAATTATACAAGATGTACACAAGTTGAGTGTCAGGATATGAGGTGTGCAGGCCTTGGTGCCCCAAATGGCAATATCATGTTGCATTACAAGTGTACAAAAAAACACGGACAGATGCAGTTGCTACCAAGAAGTAGTGTAGATAAGTGAAACTTGAGTAGTGTACTGAAAAACTATATAAGCAGGTGCTACCAAGGAGCTAAATCACAAGTGTACAACGCTGTAGGAAAGGAGCTAAATTTGAGTAGAGTGTTATTAAAAAAAACAAATTGAGTAGAAGATATTGAAAAACAAACAGCGTTGGAGCGAAGGAGCTTGCATGGATCACATGGGCAGTTTGTTCCAATCTGGATTAGGGTCCACATTGCAGCATAGTTAAAACCCAAGAGGCAGCACTTCTCTTTTTTTCCTCGGTCAATTTATTTTACAGAAAAAGGAAGAAGCCCGTCGGCAAAAAAACTAGATTAAAAAGATAAGTGGAGATGCGAGGAATTGAACCCCGTGCCTCTATTCCGCATTGATTAGCGCTCTACCAATTGAGCTACATCCCCTTTTACAAGCAATATTGTTAACTCTGGCAATTAAAATTAATCCGGAGTTAAGGACAGTAATCAAACATGGGCCAAACAGCATCTTTGAAGCATGGACTATTACGAACAGCATGCGCTGCAGCCCATCAAGAACGTGTCTTTTTCTCTTTTGAGTTTTTTTATTTTTTTAGAAAACATGGTTTTTTTTGCTCAGTATACATTTTACTCTTGGGGCATAAATAAACTAGGTAACCGCTCGGTATCTCAAAATCTCGATTGGTAACCAAAACCTTAGCCAAGATACAAACAGTAGATTTTTACCATGTTGACCCGAGACCTTGATCTTCACCGAGTCAATCCAGCACGCAACAACGGTGAGTTGCACCCAGAGAAACAACTTGCATGCATGCATGGACATTTATCCTGTTTCAAAGCTCGTGTTTGACGAATATGGGAAAACCTATTTGTCTAGTAACTGCAAAAACATTGACATTAGTCCAATGTTTGGACCGTTGGATGGCCATCCAACGACCACGATCACAATGTCCCCGTGTTCCTCCCTTGCGTCTGTCGTCCTGCTTCAGCACATCCACCCGCCCCACCCCCTTGGTGATATCCTAACCATATACCACTGAAAACATCTTTCGAATGGAAATCCAACGGCATACTTTTTAGGTTATATATAATGTGTGTTTCCTTGATCAAAGTTAGATTTGAAATACGAGGGGAGGCCTCTAAACCATATTGGACAATGGACAGGCCTTCTGTCTCTACCAAATTTGTAAAAATAACCTTCATCCCTCACCACATGGTACAATCCATTTGCAAAAATAATCTTATATTTCATGGTACAACCTGATCAGTAAAGGATAATGTAAAATAATTTCTTGAATTATGGAACTTGGTCAAGTATAACTTTCTAAATAATTAGTCTTTGAGAACAACTATCTATAGAACTATTTTATCATATCAACGTGTTGTCTATCTCATGGTACAAATCAGTGATGAAGTGATGTGTGAGCTGTTCGGATTCCATGCAATATGTACTGTCTGATTTTATACTATTCGTCAACATGTTTATTGCAAATTTGCAATCGTATTTTTTTTTGCCCCAACCCAATCACATACTTGTTCCAATCTGGATTAGGGTCCACATTCCAGCCCAGTTTAAACCCAAGAAGCAGCCAGGACAGACTTCTTCTCTCTTTTTTCCGGTCAAATTTATTTTATATTTTACAGGAAAAAAAGGAAAGAAGTCCGCCGCAAGAAAAAATAAAAAGATAATTAGAGATGCGAGGAATCAAACCCCGTGCCTCTATTTAGCATTGATTAGCACTCTACCAATTGAGCTACATCCCCATTTACATAAAATGTTATTAACTCCGGCAATTAATAAAAGTAATCCGAAGTTTAGTATAGAAAAAGTCCCAGAGACTAAAAAAAGTCCCTAGGAACCAAACGGAAGGGACTTTTTCTACAGGGACTAGAAAAAGACTCTACTAGAGAGTCTTTTTTGATTAGTCCCTGGGACTAGAAAAAGTCCTAGACTTCTGAACCAAACACCCCCTAAGAATCAAACATGGGCCCAATAGTATAGAAAGGCACAAAAAACTGGTTCCTCTCGGATTCGAACTCACAACGCCACATCTTTATTCCTGGTTTCCTGCTTAGCTAACCACTACACCCATTGAAGACTTATATCAATAATAGCGCTTATAGAGTAAGAACATATGTGGCTGCGCTATTTATTATCCCTTAGTTTTTTTATAAATGATGAATTTGAAAAATGTTCATCGATTTTGAGCCAAAGTTCATCATTTGACGAAAAAATCTCACAAACTAAAAAAACAATCATCGATTTTGAGACAAAAGTTCATCATTTTGTAAGAAAAAGTACATAAACTTAAAAAACTCAATGATTTTGAGAAAAAGTTAAACATTTTAAGAAAAGTTCATCGATTTTGAAAAACGTTTATGGAAAAGTGAAAAAAGTTCATCGTTTTTGAAAAAAGGTTCATTGCATTTGAAAGAAGTTCATCAAATGTGAAAAAGTACATCACATTTGAAAAAAGTTCAGCGAATTTGAAAATAAGTTCAATAAAGTTGAAAAAAGTTCATCAAATTTTTAAAAAAATCATCGAATATGAAAAAAAATCACGAATTTGAAAAAAAGGTCATCGAATTTGAAAAAAAATCACGAATTTGAAAAAAGTTCATCAAGTTCAAAAAAAGTTCACTAAACTTAAAAATAGTTCCCTGAATTTTAAAAAAAAGTTCATCCAAATTTTAAAAAAGTTCATCGAATTTGAAAAAAGTTCATCAAAATTTGAGAAACATTTGAAATTTTTTCTTAATTTTGATAAAAGTTAACAGATTTTGAGAAACGTTTTGTGGATTTTAGAAAGAAAAAAAGAGAAACTAAAGGACAAAAAGAAAAGAGAAAAAGTAAATAACGAACAAAAGGGAGAGAAAGAGGGTTAGTATTCAGAAGATATGCTGTCACCGAGGTGGTTAGTGCGCTCCATGTAGTTGAAGCCGTTCGCAGGATCGAATCGCCTGGGCCGCGCAATTTTTGTTGCAGTTTTTCACAGAAAAAACCAAATAAATGGGCCAGCCCAGCGCGGACGGCGGGTGTGCGCTGGTTTGCGGAGTACGAAGAATCTGGCGCATAAGGCGCCGAATAGGAACCAGCTGTTTATTTCTCTGAACTTTCAATTGTTTGTTCTTATCACAACAGGCCGCGGGTTATAGACGCTCTCGTCTGGCCCTGGAATGGGCAGTTCAAAACTCGTTCGCATGCACGGAGCTGACATGAGTTTTCATTTCAGCATAGATCCTCCGTTCCGTGCGTTCAGAGCTTCTTGTGCTTGAGTTTCCAGTCTGTTGTTGAATGTATGCCGAGGTAAACTGAGTTTATGGGTGACGTCGTAGGGAAGGGCGATAAAGGGTGACTCCCCAAGACTTGTGCGCAATCCGTACATGATAATTGTCAAACTAAGATGTCCTTTGTGTGTCTTTTCTTAAACAAGGGATATTAATATTAGTATCACTAGCAAAGGGGTCCGTGCATTGCAACGGGTAGAAAAGAGAAAAATGCAAACACCCATGCCCCGCTAAAACCACTACATACAAGGTCACTATAGAGAATTGTTTTTCGATGATATAAATGTAGAATGGAACATAAGTTGGTGAAGGGGCAATCCAAAAGATGAATGTAGAGAGGAACATAAGTTGGTGAAGAAGTAATCCAAAAGGTACATCATTTTATTCATTATCCAGAAGTATGGCAAAGAATACGAGTAATCCTTGTCGCTAGACACATCGGACACTTTCGCTCGCGCCGCTCCCGCGAGCGGCCGGGCGAAACCCCAGCCCGTCGCCGCCGCCTCCCACACCTTCGCCTCCCCCTCCCTCGCCGCCGCCAGGGGACGGCGCCGGGCAAAGCCCGTGCGTGCATCGGCGGCGGCGGGGTCCTCCCCTCCCCACGAGGCGCGGGCGGCGCGGGACGTCCGGCTCCCGTGTGGTGGCGCGCATGGCCAGGTACGGCGTGCGGGCGAGTGGATCTGGCGTGGG
>NC_057799.1:638510055-638520740 GCF_018294505.1 Triticum aestivum | reverse complement strand
GGGGCGGCGCCCCTCCGGCGTGTGGCGGCCGGATCTGGTCAAACCTGGCCAAATCTGTGGTGGGTTTGACGCGCGCCGGCCCTGCGCGTTGGTCCTATGATGCTGGAGCAGGCGGCTCCGGCCGTGATAGATGCGGGATGCAGGGACTGATCTGGTCACTGTAGGCTCGCCGTGGGCGGGGTGGACCACGACTATGGCTTCTACGACTAGGTTCTGCGGCGGTGGCGGTGCGAGATTGCATGAACGAACTTCTGTGGGCACGAGCGAAGGTGTGCGGCGATACGGACGAAAGTCCTGCACGACCAGAGGCCGGTGGCGATGGCGCCTGTGGGTGTCATTTTCCTCCTTGGAGGCGTCACCTGAGGTGTGTCGGCATCTTTCGAGTGCTCGGATGGTGGTTTGTCTCCGGGCGAAATCCTAGGTCCGGTGTTGGATTGGCGTGATGGCGGCGTGTTTGACGTCGTTCCTCTGTTGGGAGCATCACGTTTGGAGACACTTCCTGGAAGCTGTTTGTGGCGCTCCTCCGGTGCTCGCCGCTGTTCAAGGTGAAGCTCCAGGCGCAATGTACGACATCATCGATGAGTCCAAGACGAAGCTCTTCCTGGGATCGACCAAGTCCCGCCATCTACCCCCTGCTTCCTGGGTGGATGGTGCGTTGGGAAGTTGTAGTGGGAGCTGCTGCTGTCTTCGGAGGTGATCGGCGTTGTTCGAGACGCGGTGGTGATGCTTAGCTTAGGACAGGTGCTTCGGTTGTGTAGTCATGTTGTTTGTGGCGGGTGTAGCTCTCTGCGGCTATTAGGGCCACAGTTTTTTCTTTCTCTTTTTGATCTTCGGATCTTCACCATATTGTTCTTCCGCTGCTTTCTGCTAAATCTGAATCAACCCAGCAATTTGCTGAATTTTTCAAAAAAAAAGTATGGCAACGAAAGCTAGTTAAATGTCCAAAAGTGTGATGCAAAGAAAGGTAAGAACTACGTGGCTGATAACTCGCATCTTGTCAGGCAGCATATATGACCATGGATGTGAATGAAAATATTAAAAGACGATAAAACTAAGGAATAAGTATATTTTTCGTCCCCGAACTCTTCCGAAAGTTTAGAAATCGTCCTTCAACTCTAAACCGGATAGTTTTTCGTCCCTCAACTATCAAAACCGGATAGTTTTCATCCCTCGTGCCGCTTCGGGCGGTTTTAGTACGCGACGAACAGTAACTCGATGAACAGTAAAATAAAAAAATAGCAAAAAGAATCAAAAAAATCTGAAAATTTACAGCATCGAAGATACTCTGGTGCACAAGACCCGTGCAAAATATCGTGGTGTTTCGACATTCGAGCAGCTCGTGACAAACAAAAAACTTATATATTTACAGTTTTTTGTTTGCCACAAGCTGCTCGAATGTCGAAACACCACGAAATTTTGCACGGGTCTTGCGCACCAGAATATCTTCGATGCTGTAAAATTTCAGATTTTTTTTGATTTTATTTGCTATTTTTCGATTTTACTGCTCACCAAGTTACTATTCACCACGTACTAAAACTGCCCGAAGCGGCACGAGGGACGAAAGCTATCCGGTTTTGATAGTTGAGGGGCGAAAACTATCCGGTTTGAAGTTGAGGGACAATTTCTAAACTCTCGGAAGAGTTTGAGGACGAAAAATATACTTATCCCCAAAACTAATTTTGCAGAATAATACACCGCCGCAATCATGGCAGTGCATTTAACGATTTTCATTGTAACTGAAACTATTATTTACTAGAGCAAATAAACTGCGACTTTCTGAATTCTATTGACCCGTATGTTTTTAATGGCTGTTCTGCTCATAAGGATCACCTGATGTCGCCATGGCTACTGAAACCATGTCCCGAGTACCCATTAAGATAGTACCGCGATCTTGTAAACTATCCTTGTAAGAATATGCAGTTTGCTGAAGAAAGATGTCCAACTGGGAAAATGTATCGTTCTCACCGCACACCCATGTGAGATGGCGTCTGAGGTGCCGGTTTCCTCGCCCGATTAAGCGGATACCACGTCACACAGGGGACATGGCATAGGTAGTGGAGGACGCTTGAGGTGGCTGCACGGGCTACCGCACCGGTGGCGGCTGCCGTTGCGGCAGCCATGGAGCGGCGGCGGCGCCGGGCACGTATTGGGCATAGAAAGGTCACACCAAAATTTAATACTGTACATGTGGTGTCATCCAGCCCAATTATGCATGTCAAGTAGAATCACAAGGTACATCATATATATAGCAAATGTACATCTACATGCATAGTGTAAGTTAGGTTGTCTTGCTTATGCAATATCAGACTAATTCCCACACACATTGTCTATAGTAAATAACTGGGGAAAAAAATCAAAATCTGAACTATACAAGATGTACACAAGTTGAGTGTCAGGATATGAGGTGCAGGCCTTGGTGCCCCAAACGGCAATATCATGTTGCGTTACAAGTGTAAGAAAAAAGGAAACGTTTAAGAACGGCACGCCGTACGAATCTTCCGCCGGTCGTGCGCCACGTTGGCGTCGTGCGCCCATGCGAAGCCACCCCTGCGCGAGACGCGTGTATTCTGGTGGACCCGCGCGGACCGCCCCTTCCTTATCTTATCCTTTTGCACTCCATCCCCTATCTTTAGCCATGCCCCTCGCCGCGCCGTGTTTCTTTCTCTGCCTTCAATCTCCTCCACTGCTCATCCCCATTCTTCTTCCCTGCAGCAAAATACGACCAGGAGGGGCACCAAAAAGCTCACCGTCGACGCGCCCTGGCCACTCCAAGCAACCTTGCGGCAACTGCGAAGTGAACGCCATGGCTGGCTTCGACCGCTCGAGGTGCTGGAACCCACTGACTGGAAAGCTGCAACCGGCCACACGATATGCTGGAAGCAGTGTTCCCTGGAGTTGGAACCATCATCCATTTTTAGCCACCGGTGGTGAAGACGACGAGGTACGGTGCTACTACCAGGGAGTATTTTTGCTGGAACCAGATCCCGGAGATGCTGGAACCATCTTCTTTTTTTGCTGCAACCAGGCAGCTGCCGGGGTAAAGACGATGAGGTACGGTGCTACTACCATACATTTTTTTTTCTGGAACCGGGTGAAAAAAAAGTTGCATCCGCTATCGATCGGTGATGCAATGGGACGGCGTTGAGATGTGTTTTGCTGGAACCGGCAAAAAAAATTGCTGGAACCCGCAAGAATTTTGCTGGAGGATGGATGAGAAATTTGCAGCGACCGGCACAACTTTGGGTCTTTTTGTTGGATTCGATGTTTTTTTTGCTGCAACCAGCATGTGATTTTTCTACTACTGACAAACTAATGGAGTTTTGTGTTTTTGCTTTTTTGTTGAGGACACGGTGGTGCGAACCGAACGACGGCGATGAGCGGAGGCGGTGGTGGTGGCTCAGGGATGTTGCAACCATGGTGGCACGCGCTGGAACCGGTTGGCAGGCGAGCTGCATTTATCAATGAAACATGGGCGGCTGTCGACGGCGAGCGGCGGTGGCGAGCACGGCGGCGGCTGTCGACGGCGAGCGGCGGTGGCGAGCACGGCGGCGGCTGTCGACGGCGAGCGGCGGTGGCGAGCACGGCGGCGGCTGTCGACGGCGACAAACGGGGGAGGGTGACCGGGCGCTGTGCTGCGCGACGTGGGGATGACGGGGCGGCCGCCATGGCCTGCGGTGTTTCTTCATATCTGAAACGCGAACAGAGATGAGAAGGAAGGAGACGACCTGGATGAACGAGCATCCAACGGTTCGGGGTGGGCCAATCGGGTGGCTGGGGCGCGACCGGCCGAAACTTTCGGCCGGCGCGCCGGCGCCTATCAGTCGCCTAAAAAAAACACAGACAGCTGCAGTTGCTACCAAGAAGCAGTGTAGATAAGTGAAACTTGAGTAGTGTACTGAAAAACTATATAAGTAGGTGCTACCAAGGAAATGAGCTAAATTTGAGTAGAGTCGTCGAGCCGCTGAGGCGTGAGGCGCTCCGATGGTGCCCAGTAGTGGACAGGGCACGCGGTGTCCAGGCGCGAGCGCGAAGGCGGCGCTGGAAGTTCGTCGCAGGACGGCGTACAGACGCGGCTGGACAAACGCGGCAGCGTTGGAGCGAGGGAGAGGACGATGTTGGAAGGAGCTTGCATGGATCACATGGGCTATGGGCAGTTTGTTCCAATCTGGATTAGGGTCCACATTGCAGCCCAGTTAAAACCCAAGAGGTAGCACTTCTCTTTTTTATTTTCCCGGTCAATTTATTTTACAGGAAAAGGAACAAAGTCCGTCGGCAGAAAAACTAAAATAAAAAGATAAGTGGAGATGCGAGGAACTGAACCCCGTGCCTCCATTCCGCATTGATTAGCGCTCTACCAATTGAGCTACATCCCCATTTACAAGCAGAGGTATTAACTCTGGCAATTAAAATTAATCCGGAGTTAAGGACATTAGTCAAACATGGGCCAAACAGTATCTCTCTGAAGCATGGACTGTTACGATATGCATGGGCTGCAGCCCATCAAGAACGTGTTTTTTTCTCTTTCGAGTTTTCTTTCAAAAAAAATTGACAAAAAATGTTTTTTTTGGCTCGGTATATATTTTGCTCTTGGGGCATAAATAAACTAGGTAACCGCTTCATATCTCAAAATTTTGATTGGTAACCAGAACCTTAGCCAAGATACAAACAGTAGATTTTTACCATTTTGACCCGAGACCTTGATCTTCACCGAGTCAGTCCAGCACACAACAACAGTGAGTTGCACCCAGAGAAACTACTTGCATGCATGCATGGGCATCTATCCTGTTTCAAAGCTCGTATTTGACAAATAGGGGAAAACCTATTTGTCTAGTAACTAGAAAAACATTGACATTAGTCCATTGTTTGGAATGCATTCCTCCCGTGCGTCTGTCGGCCCGCTTCAACACATCCACCCGCCCCACCCCCTGCTGATATCCTAACCGTATACCACTGAAAACATCTTTTGAATGCAAATCCAATGATATACTTTTTTAGGTTATATATAATGTGTGTTTCCTTGATCAAAGTTAGATTTGAAATACGAGGGGAGGCCTCTAAACCATATTGGACAGACCTTCTGTATCTAGCACATATGTAAAAATAACCTTATGTTTTTATATCAAATCATCCCTCACCACATGGTACAATCCATTTGCAAAAATAGTCTTATATGTTATCAAATCAAACCTCACTCGATCTCGTGGTACAACCTGAGTAAAGGATAAGGTAAAATAATTTCTTGAATTATGGAACTTGGTCAAAAGTATAACTTTCTAAATAATTAGTCTTTGAGAACAAGTATCTATAGAACTATTTTATCATATCAACGTGTTGTCCATCTCATGTTACAAATCTGCATGAAACTTCATGTATGAACCTCCGTAGGTGAAGTATGTGTCGACTTTTGAAAGTAGAAGGTTTTATTTGCACATATATCGGCGCTCAACAAAATTTATCATTCTAAATTGCCCGGTAAGGTTTCCAAATTTATTGTTCTATGTGATGTAGTACTTGACATGTTCTCCATCAGTGAGGAAGTGATGTATGAGCTGTTCGGATTCCATACAATATGTATTGTCTGATTTTTATACTATTCGTCAGCATGTTTATTGCAAATTTGCAATTGCATTTATTTTGCCCCAACCCAATCACATACTGTTCAATCTGGATTAGGGTCCACGTTACAGCCTAGTTTAAACCCAAGAAGCAGCCAGGTGTTCTTCTCTCTTTTTCCTGGTCAAAATTATTTTACAGGAAAAGGAAGAAGTCCGCCGGCAGAAAAAATAATGAAAAGATAAGTGGAGATGCAAGGAATCAAACCCCGTGCCTGTATTCCGCATTGATTAGCGCTCTACCAATTGAGCTACATCCCCTTTTACATGAAATAATATTAACTCTGGCAATTAAAACACTAATCCAAAGTTTAGGACAATAATCAAACATGGGGCCAATAGTGTATCATAAGCATGGGCTGCCACGACATGAATGGGTTGCAGTCCATGAGGACGTGATTCTTTTTTTCTTTTGAGTTTTTTTATTGTTTTTTTATTTCTGAACTTTCAATTGTTTGTTTTTATCAACAACATGCCGCAGGTTATAGAGGCTCTTGTCTAGCCCTGGATTGGGCAGTTCAAAACTCGTTCGCATGCAGGGAGATGACCAAGTGGATTTGCTCCTGTGAGAAAAAAAAAGTAAAACTGAGCAACATGAGTTTCATTTCAGCTTAGATCCTCCGTTCCGTGCGTTACAAAGTCAGTCAAATCCAAATAAATTTTTCTGGCCATTTGACCCGGATGTGTATCCTACTGCTTCAAACTATGTAGTAGTAACCCCGCAAAAGAAAAGGAAAATCTTACCACCGCCGCCTCCTCCGGGTGGCTTCCGGTGTCAAAAGTGCTCTACGTACGATGATTTCCCCATCCGACCCGTACGACCAGAGAGCAACGCATCTCTAACTACTATGGCCCACAAACTGAATTATGTATGATTTGGCTCTAATCGTACAGTGTTGGACAGGCAGTCTGTCGTACGTATAGCAAGGTCGCTTCCGGTGTCGGTGAACCATCTGTTTTGGTCTGATAAACTGTGAATCTATGTCCGTATGTTGACCTATGTGCGTTTGTTCTTATGTTTATCTAACGACGCGTTTGGTACCATATCGGTAACGTATTCGCTGTATCGTATCCAGGAAGCGCTGCTTCCGAATACTCTTGCGTAAAACGTGGATCGTTTGGTTACTTCGGCCGAGTCCCGTTTTCTTACCCCGGCGAATTCGGGCGGTTTCGATTTCGTGAAGCGCCGTATCGGAAAGCGCGCTTACGGAAACCATTGTGCCCGCAACAAATGCTCGCTATGGTTTTAGAAACCGATGTAATCGGAAGGCGCCCTTTTTTCGGCGAACCAAACGCGTCGTAAGTATCTGCTGGAATTTATCTATTTATGGGCCTAGCCTAATAACAATTTCAGAAATTCCTAATAAATCCTAGAGGCCCACTTAGCCCATTCGTGCAAGGCAAGGGACACTACTAAAGTTTAATCCCACATTGCTAGTTTAGAGGGAGTTGGACCTCTTTATAAGGGAGGTTCTTTCCCCACTTGTATGAGCATGAGAACAAGAGGGACATCCACGCACGCTCTTCCTCCGCCGCCCGCCTCGTCGCGCCACTGAATTCGAATGGCGCGCCTCTTCGGCCGCTGCCTGTTCGTTTCGTCTTCCTCCGTTGCTTCACCTCCTATGTTTGAGGGTATCCACTATAAGAGGTGGCGCGTGAGATCGTTGCAGAATTTTAAAATTTTCTACGCATCACCAAGATCCATCTATGGAGTTTACTAGCAACGAGGGGAAGAGAGGGAGGCGCATCACCCAGACCATATCCTTGGGCAGCTCGGATGTATCTATCTTTTCGTTCAGATCACATCATCTCGAGCGCGGAATCTTATTAGTGGATCAGAAGACTATGGTGACCCATAGATCTTCAGATGTTGATTTGCAGAGCAGGGCCGGAATGCGGGGATTGCATTCTTCGAAAAGTATCATATCTTCTTTCCCTAGGGAGAAAGCAGAAACCAGAAACGAGTGGAGGTTCGATCTCTCACCCAAAGCAATTGGGGCTGGTGGAATCTTTCCCTATAGACTCCGAAAAATCATCGTGTACCTTTCCCCTATAGACTCCGAAAAAGCAGCGTGTACCTTTCCCTAAATCCTTCTCCCGTGCATGCTATTCTCGTGTTCCGTGATTACAAAAGACCCGTTTCTTGTTTTCTTTGAGGTAATAAACGAGCTGTATCCCGCTTTGCCTATCTTGATGTGGAATCTATCGTTGAGCACCCATGAATGCAGGTAGAAGGTGTTTTTTCTTAACTCTTTCCAGGCCTCAGCTTGATTGGACTTCGTCAGCTCTTGTCGTTCAGCTTCCTCTCTCCTCTCTCATCTTGTCTCTCCGTAGACGGCGTTAAAAAGTAAACAGACTTAAAGCAAAGTAGGTTCGATCCTTGTGTTCTATTATATGAAGTAGAAGAAGAAAGAGCCGGGGGGATGGTCTTGGCACCCATGGGTTAATGGTGAAAGCGCTCAAGGAAATAGGGAATGGAATATTCAAATCGATCAGAAGTGCTATGCTTTATGTAATCAGGCTGAAGGCTAACATCTCGCGAGTAGGCCGAGCTAGGATAAGAATTCCAATCAAAAAAGAAGTATGAATTAGGCCCAAAATCACTACTTTACTACCTATGTCGCGTGTCGCGCCACCTAGTACGATAGACTTTTTGCGGGAAAAGAGCTGGTTTTGCCCCAACTTGGACCTAGGGAAACCAAAGAAGAGCTAGTTTCGCCCTGTTTAGTTAGCGGTGGATGAGCTGATTTCTTTTCACTCCTGTTTCAGAGATACAAAACAAAAGTAAAGTGTAGAACGCAATGTTTGAGCTCCAGGCTTTTACGATTCTTCCGATTGACTTCTCTTCTCTGCTCCTAGCTCCGAATGCCAGTATGTAGAGAAGTGATGGAAAGGGTTGTGCTCTTTCATTTGAGAAACTTCCAACCAAAATAGGAATGTTAGAACAGAATATTTAGATACAGGTCCCTTATGAATACTGTACTGAGTAAGATTCATTGAAGAAATGCTTCTCCGAAGCAATAAGTTTGTGGCACAAGCATAGTCTTCTGCTAACCTAGCCTTTCCCATCTTTCTATTAAAACGAATGTAGCTAACGTGAACTAAAAGCAAGCTCTTGTTCGAGGAAGTAGAAATTGTTAGTTGTTGCTAGCTTGAACTGAGTTGTTCCTGTTGGTGCTAGGGTTGCCAAGGGAGTTGTAGCGAGATGCTGCTAATGCAGCTATTTCTGATGTCCGGACGATGCAGCGGAAGTGAAAAGAAAAAGATATGATGCTTAGACCGTTCAGACAGGGATGATGGATTTCTAGATATAGGGTTTATTTGAATGTCTGGCCAAATGCTTACTTTCGTTATGCTTGTCCTACAAAGCTGGATCTATGGTTCGGTTGCTTTGAATGTCTGTTCCGCCTCTGACCCGGCCCTTACCTCTTTCTTGACTCGGTTTTTCGCAGGGGCATCGAATTCTTTTACAAAAGAAACGCCAGTTTCAAAAGGAATGGCACCGAAAGGTGTCAGATGATGATTGGACTGAACTATCTGAATCTGAAACCGCCGACCCGACTCGTGCTTTTTTGGACTCTGCTTTTGCAGGATCCTGTGAGGCATCGAATTCTTTGGCAAGTCTCTTCTTGCTAGTGTTGTACGCGTTTTATTCCTTCGCCCGACATGCTTTCGTGATAAAAGAATCATAGCAACATAGCGTGAGGTTCCATAGGTTGATGAGCCTGATCAGTCGTGTAAGCTATTTACTACAGCCGTCTTAGATGGCCCCAGGTATCCTCTTCGGCTTGATCTTTCCTTTGCTTCGATCGCCAACTTGCACTTCCTTATTCCACTATTGCGATATCTTTGTCCTGGACAAAGACCAAGAGCTGGTGCATGTGAAAGAATAGCTTATGGGGCTGGAGTCAAAGGAGCTTTCATAGACATAGAAATCATAATAGAAAGAGCAGGCCTGCGAGCAGCGAGTGCCCTTTGTAAGTTGCGAGCCTGCCTTACCGCCCCCTTTCTTTTTTGAATTAGAAAGAAGGGGATGAATTAGAAAGAAAGAGATCAGGTTATTTATGATCGGAGAAAAGGAAGGGGCGTGGTTGATGTGTCACTGGGGAACCCGTAGGAAGGGGAGACGACCGGCCTCATTCACATCTGAAATCGCCAACATGAACACAAACGAAATCGTCTGAATTTCGTATAGAAAGAAAAAAAAGGAAACAAGTAAAAAAGCGTGGTCCCCGGGGATAGGTACTTCGTCCGGCGCGGTATCATTGCTGAGCGATCGCTCGCTATCTGGAAATGGAGTGTTAGTTTCAAATAGAGATTGTGTGGGTGTGAAGTGTACTGAAGATCGAGGTTTTTCTTCTTACTAACTTTGTCAAAGAGGCTAAAAAAACAATAAATGACCAACGGAACTTCGAGTGAGTAGGATAAGGAGGAGTAGTCGGAGGATCTGAGAAGGGAATTAGAGAAAAAAGAGCAGCAGCTCAGTAATAACACCTAGGCTTTTGAATTAACTCTGCGATTTGGAAGACGGAGGAAATGAAAGTAGAAGAAGTTATCGAAACTCGGAACCACATGTTCAATCTTTTTTTAGCGGTTTCCCCAGAGATCTTTATCATTAACGCAACCTTCATTTTGCTCATTCATGGAGTTGTATTTAGTACCTCTAAGAAAGATGATTATCCACCGTTAGTTAGTAATGTGGGTTGGCTTGGATTACTTAGTGTTGCGCGCCTAGGAGGGCAGCGCGCTTGGGATGCGGAGGAGCTATTATCGCCCAACTCCCTAACCTAATGCGGCCGGACCGCAGGGAACCTTAGCATGGGGGGACGTCCTAATCCTTTTGCCGCCGCAAGGCCGGCTAATCGTACGCAGCAGGAGCAAGGGAACTCCCCTGGTTCAGGAAGGCACATGAGTCCGAACGCTATTATGAATGTGCGACCGACACTACACTACGTAGGTACCTGTGCATGCAGGTGAGGCGTCGGTCGGTCCTAGAAACGGCGGCAGCTAGCGAGGAGTTAACGACCGGACGTGCTGCAACCTAGGGATCACCAGGCAGCTCTTTCGCTCTAT
>NC_057799.1:638401336-638453279 GCF_018294505.1 Triticum aestivum | reverse complement strand
CAAAGATTTGCTTGTATAGTAAATTGTTCATATACTTATTTATAATCAACACTTTTCTGCAAGCATTAACTTTATGCAAATAACTGAACGCCAAATGGAACATTTATTGGCCATAGAGAAACACGTGGGCTCAGTTGGTGAGGACTCAAGAGGCCAAGGATGAAAGGTAGCCATGTTGACAACGTGATTGGGAAAGGCGCGAGGCTTGCGAGTATTATCCCGTGTGCGAGTAATCGTAGGATGAGTGGATTGAGTTGATGAAATGGGGGCTGATGCTGTCGGATCAGTGGAAGTAGAAGGTGCTGGAGTTAGTGGATCAGGACCAGGGGTCAAGGGCTGCTGTACTGGGTCCGCGGGTTGAGCAGGTAGGCTGGAACCTGAGGAGGTATAGGTAGGCTTACTGAATTGGTAATCGATCGGGCAATTCGTTAAACGATATCTGTATTATGAGTACCTCTTCTGAACCATACCGCTCTTCTGGTAAACGGTCTGAATCAGTAAAAAATGAGTTCCTTCTTCAAATCCATCGGTCACATCCGCCCTGCTGTCTCAATCGGTCGAACTGTATTGGTCAACTACAGGAAACTGGCTTGGTAAAGGTCAACGGTCCTGTTCAAGCATTGGCGCATAACGGGAGGCTAGCTCAGTAGATTAGTTCTTTAGTTTAGGAGTGAATGCTTTGCTTTCTTTTCTTTGATCTACTCGTTCATGAATTCCATCAAAATAGTAAATAGAAAGAATTTCAAATCACCAATCATACATAATATGCAATTCTTGTGAACGAAAGAGATATCCGATTTGAGAGTCAGGACCTTAAAGCTGATTATGGTGAATCCGGTGATAAGACTGGCAAAGCTTCTTTGCTCTAGGTAGAGGCCGCTGTGCTTTTCATTTTCTTTGATCTTTCCGCGAGGGCCTCCGCTTTCCTCGAGGGAATACGACGAGCACTCATCTCCAGCATTCAGGTGGTCCTATCATCTCTATTTCCTCCCGACATTTCCTTCTCTAGTCAGGGAAGCCATAATCAGTCAGCAAGAAGTATATCTATAGGGAGTTTCTAATAAGAGAACTGGATGTGCGAAACTTGTGTCAAGAGGGGTGTAGAAAGGAGAAAAAGCATAGTTCAAACTAGCCTCATCACAAAAAAAAGCCCATGATCAAATGTCTTCTTTGAGGTGGCACAAAGACGAAAGTAATTAGTTCAACAAGGCCGATGATAGAAGGGCTGGGCCTAATTAATTGTTCTGGTATAGAGATGAATGAGAGGATGGAGATAGCGCATTGAATGGTTTGAGGAAGTAGTTAAGCAATGATAAAATTTTGCACAGATAATGCGGGATGAAAGTTCGATATGTTCCTAAAAATATGCAAATTTGAAAGGTAGGAATTTTTATGGTGACCTATGAAATATGAACTCAAAAATGCCAACCTCGAGAGGAGTAGGCGATCTCACTGTGTAATGCGAAAGTGCCCGTCTGGTCGAAGTAAGAAATAGCATTAGATACTGGTCAAACAGCAGACCCGAGCATATGGAGGACAAGTGGAAAGTGGATTCCAGGTTCGAGAGGTTCCTCCTCCGTCTGCCTCGGCTCCAAGGCGGCTACCAAGCTCGTAAGCAAGCGGTCTGTTAATGATACTTAATGAAAAAGAGATCGGCTCTTGGATGATATATTTGGTTATAATAACACATTCCTTAGGTTAGAAACCGATTCAATCGACTACTTACTGAAATGAAATAAGAACCCTCTTTGGGAGAATTTCTCATTGTGATTAGAATGACCAGCACGAAAGCAGTGATCTTCTAGGTCTGGCTCATAAATAGGCCTTGGCTCCGCGACAAGTCCTTCTTAAGCATGTGATGGAGCTCAAAAACGGCGTTAGGCCGTGAGGGCAACTGATGACCATTCGGTCTATTGATAGGACAGTCACTACCGAAACCCCTTTCTATGTCCTTACGAAGATGGAATACCATCTTAAACTTAGACGAGTTGCTAACCGAAGGCAAAAACCAGGGATTTTTGGAGTATGTACCTCGATTTCCAACGGGAAATTCATATCTAATAGAGGACTAGATCGATGCTTTAATGCGAGGGCAGGGTATCTACTCGCTTTCTTGCCTTATCACGAGCTATTGAGAACGGATCTAAGGGCATCCCTACCTACAATCCTTCCTTGGTGCCCCATTCCTATCTTCTTTTCCAGATCCTTTTTTTACATTGAGCAGGGCCTTTATCTCCCCAGCTAAGGTTGGTACAATCCCTCTATAAGTATTTGTTAGTGGCTTCGCCCTTTATAAGATAAGTGGGTCAATTGGGCCAAAGCGGAAGAGAAACCAGTATCTATTGATGGCGAGCCCGGATAATTGAAACAAGCAAGATACCATCTCTTCTTTAACTGAACTGAACAGAGAAAACCTCAACCGATGCGGCCAAAGAGCAAGTGGACTGAACTGCTCTCCCTTACTATGAATAAAACGGAGAGTAGAACAGAACACTTGAAGCTCTAATTACCAGTATCTTTGGATACGGAGACCGAGGAAGAGTTCCTCCAATCTCTTTAAACACACTCTAATTGGGGGTCCAGATTCCAGGTCGGAACCCACGTTATCCCTTGTTTAAGGGGAATAGATGAGATCCATGGCATATACCTCGTAACTAACAGAGGCAGACCCGGTTTAATGACACCTTTCACAATATCATTAACCCGAACCTCGTCCTCAGCAGTCAGAGGCGTGATAATTGACGCGAACGTCCTCTTATACTAAATATCTTTTTATCAAGCTATTATGATGCTCGCTTCTCTTCGGTTGGATTCCTCTCGAAGAAGGAAATTGTGCTTCTTCAGTTCTACATTCAAATTATTGTGAGTAGATGGATACCAGGCCTTTTCTGAGAAACTTGGTTTCGGGAACTTTGTGGGATCCTTGGTAGAGCCATTTGGAGCGGAGGGAAATCGGTTTATGACAAAGACTGTGCTTTCAAACACGACACCCAGGGGAATGGAGGCTTTGTACATAGTTGCAAGACGTTGCTCTACAATGTCTCGGTGTTGACGCTCTGCGAGGCCTTACTGCTCCTTATCTCATTTCTTTGGAAAGGCAAACCTAATTCATACGGAACTCTTGGTAAATTTCTTTTTCACTCTCGCCCCGGCGAAAGCACACAATGCAGATCCATGCATGGGAGCTAGTTCAATAGGCCTCTCGGTGAAATCGCCTACTTTACTTTTTATATGAAATTCGTTGCACGTAGATCTTCCATTTATTGGGAATTCGTTCGACGACCGTCTGATTCTAATTCACTTCCATCCTTTAGCCATGTCTCTTGATCGATACCATCCACGTGTCTTTGATTCTTTCTAAAAATAAAATGCATTGCGACTTCCTCTTTTCTGATTTGCATTCAAGTAGATAAGAGAAGCTTGTGGGGATCGTCAAGAACAAACTTAGACCAGTTCATATTTGTGCCTGCACAACTAAAGAGGTCAAGAGCAATAGGCCCATACGGATGCGCTCACCTTGGCCCAGGGTTGGCCCTTGAAAAGGATACAAAAATCTGAGATAGAGTGGAATTCTTTTCGCTATTGCATTCCCTGTAGATCGGTTCAGCCCATTTCTTGTAGCATACATTCGAAGATAAACCATTTATCCAATCTGCAGCTGTACGCTGAGAAGGAAGGGGCAGCAGACCCGACCGTTGCTCGTACTCGGTTTTCTATGGAAGGTCCCGAGTCAGCTAAAAAACTAGAAAATCAACAGCGATCGATCTCAGGGATCAGCCCATCTGATCTTTTATTTGATTGGGATTGCGGTTTCGCTGGGCTTACTTTCTTGATGAGGTTTAAGGTATAGCAAGTAAGGCAATGCCTCCTCCCTGATTGCAGAAATTGTTGACTTTAGAAAAGGTTCAACAAGAACTATAGCAATAAAGGAGCTTCTCCAGTTCCACAGGTCAAGGTACAATGGTAGAACTTGTCTCCTTGAATGGCTACTTTGGGAAGACAGACCTCTCCCTCGCTTATCGCATGGCTGTCTTTCCCCTCTACGAATGCCCAGGGTCGATTTTGAAAAACATTCCCTCCGGCTATAGGCCGAAACCACGCTCAAGTGCTTCTATAAGTTATTTTTTACTCGAAAGCCGCCTCTACTATGCTCGCCATCAACTGATACTGGTTTAGCTTCAGCGGAAGGATGGGGAATCGGGAGAACATGGGGGGAGGAAGTAGCTACGCCTAACTCAAGATCTAGGAAATGCTTAGTAAGGTATCCCCGGTTTTCTTCCCGGCTCGGACTCCTTGTCTGGAATAGGTCGCGTAACAACCCCCTAGAGGGAGACTCGAGTTATTTACTTCTTTGTTAAAATAGATTATATAGCCATGATGGTTGGTCAAGTGGACAATGCCCAGGTGGGTAGACCCATATAGTAGGGGAGATAAATGCCCTGCAGTGCTATTGAGACCGATCTAGGTTATTGATGGCTTTTATTTAAAGACAAGGAGCTTAAAGGTGATGGATAAGGCTTTCACCCATCCGATACTGAGTAATCCGTTAATCGATCCCCAAGGGAAGGGTACTTGTATCTATAGCACATTGGTGTTTCAAGCAGGCCAGCCCACTCTTAACAAAAATGCAATCAGTCCATTCACTCAAAACCGGAACCCACACTCAAAGTTAAGGTCAATACTCCATTTATACATACCAGCCTCGACAGAGGGGAAGCACCTACAACATAATCACTCATGAACACATATTGACTCACTTCTAGATAGATTAGTTGATTCACAATGCCCGCAGATACCTATATATGTTATTTAACCTTTTTATTGGAATATGTTTATCTAAGGCAGATCGAACTAGTCTTAATATATGGAAGATCTTGGGGACAAGGAGCTTAAATGTTATCGATCGACATATTGGCTCGATCGGGGCCCAGGCTCTGCCCTCCGAGCACTTAAGCATGCATCCGGATTCGGGCTCTGGGCTTGCTCATCAATATGTCAGTGTGGCAAGTGCTTAATGTAGCATTCTTGTCAAGGACTTCCCAATGTTTAAATAGAGTCCAGGGATCTGCAGGCTTGTATTGGGAATGCCATCCGCTTCCAGCGTGCGGTTGACCGGGCTGCCATCACAATAATCTAGGGTTTGCATATGCTCTAGCATTCATTCTTGTTCTTGGTCTTGCTTGTTCTCCCTGGATCTCACTGCTTCCTTCCTACCCCCGGTAGCAAAAGTCACGAGATTAGTTATTTAAAACGGGCCTTCTGCCTTGGATTGCTTTGGCCCATTTGACTGGATTCCCAGTATGGCACCTTGCCCATAAAAGCTAACTACTAACTTCGGTGAAGGAAGAAGCAAGTTCCCAAGAGAAGTGAAGTCATCAACCTGGTATTAGTTTGCCAATCTAAAAGTCAAGTGATACAGGTCGGGATGGGAAGAAAGAAGCGATTTCCTCGAATTTGCTTTCGAAAAGGTGTAGCTGCATGGAACAAAATCCACATTACCAGTTCTCAATTATGAGTAACTTGCAGGATGAAAGATTCTTATTATTGTTAGCACCTCTGCTCTACCTTTTCAGGCTAGCTTCCCATCGCTCGAAGTACACTTCCGGTGCACTTCTCACTGGTCAAGCACTATCGCTTGATTTCTCTCATAACTCTTCCACCTACTCCTTTGAGTAAAGGAGAAGATTGTTGGATTGATCCCTCGATTTGGACACTGTAGGGACCTTCTTCAGTCAGTGGGCAAGGAATTCTACGGCTCAAGTCTCTGAGCTTGATTGCACATAGGGTGAGAGAAATCTACCTTCTACTAAGGTGTACTGTGTGTAGGGCCCTGCTAAGTCTTAAAGACCAACTTGAGGACTCAAGCCAACCGCTGACTGACTTCTCGATGGCCCGAGAAAAGCAATTTGAAAACAAATCTAAGTAGTTCCACACACAGGGCTTTGTTTGAAAGACAGAGGTATGTTCGTAAAGGTAGGCTAGGCGCAGCGCAATCCTTAGAAAGCATACCTAGATTCAAAGCCCACTCTTTCCTTCAGCTTCCACCGCTGTCTTATGCGGCAAATAACCACCTAGGGAGTAGAAGTTTCTTATTTCGGTCTTTTTTTCGCCTAGTTGTCTCTATTTCGATTGCATTCTATGTCAATAGGTTCGTTTTTGCTTTATCGATAACTATCTCCTCTTCATGGAAGAACAGAAATCTCATTTGATTCGCTAGGAATAGGAAAAATTGGAATAAGCAGAAGGGAGATTGGACTGGGACGACCAGTCGGTATTCGAAGATCCTTTGGGCTTAAATGAAATAGACTAATAAAGACATTCGCACAGAGCACACGATTCGCTAACTAGTCAGGATTCAGATTTGGTGTAGCATAGTTTGGATCAGTGATATCATGACCTGAGCAGGCATCCTTCACCTCGGAATTTCCCATATTATGAACAGTCAAAGTTCACGTGGATGCTGCTTTCTGTCTCGGATACTGGAATTGGCGCAACTGGAGCAATTATCCGAGATGCGGCGGGCATGTTCATTGCGACCTGCAGTGTTATGCTCCCTCGGGCAATTGACGCGACATCAGCGGAAGCAAAGACAATATCTGTTGAGGGCGAGCCCCGCTCCCGAAGATACCTGATGATAAGTATGTTATCGAAGCGTTAAAGCGAGAATTCACATCTATAAAAGATTCCCACATTCCGTGAGATTCGTTGCCTACCAAAGAAAGGTGCAAATAAGCCATTTTATTCGATTTTGCCTCTGCTGATCCTGCTCATGCTTTTTTTTATCAATTGGTAAAGTCTCTCAGCCTTGCAAAGTGGAAAAAGAGATGGGCGTCGGATCCATGTTTCGCTAATCCCGAGCTTGAAGAGAAGTGAATGCCCGTGGGGAAACGAAGAAGGCCTAGGGTTATCTATTGAAAACCATGCATGCCCATATCTATTACAAAAGTTGGAAAAACACAATGGCCAAATGCACTTATTTTCGAAGAAGAATGAGGCAATCGATCATCCGGACGAAAGGGATATGGAAAGTGGGCTTGTTCTTCACTCTATAAGTAAATATAATAGGCATCCATGGTTAACAAGTAGAGACTTCGCCTTTCTCTAAAGAGCCCAGAGGTCCTGCTAAATAAGATGTATTGTGAGCACAAGATGGACCTGAGCTCCTCTCTTAAACCAAGGCATACTCTACTGGCTTTCCCGTGGAAGTTTTAGAAGGCGGTTAGGTTAAAGATAAAGTGGTTGAGCAGTGAGAAGTGCACCGGAAGTGTACTTCGAGCGATGGGAAGCTAGCGTGAAAGGTGCTCCAGCTTGCTTGCTTGGTCAAAACAGGCTTTAAAGACAGCTTTCTCTTTCGCTATCTTACTTGGATAGTTTAGGCTTTCTTTTCCTTCCTCATTCACCAATCTATCATGACTGTATTCTTTTCCTCCCTGAACTTATTTGAGTTGGTTTCGGTTGGTGAAGTCACTGGTATGGTATGATGGTTTAGTACCGTGCTCCTATAGTCCCATTGCCATCTCTTGGCTTAGAATTTGACACTTGATCATCGGTCTTCTAGGTCAAATGGGTGTCATCCCTTCTCAGCTTCTCACTTGAAGAACTATGAGATCTCTTGGTTCCAAACGTTAGTTATCCTGTTCTCGAACTTTTTTTTTGCCTGCTTTGTCTCAACGAAAGCTTTTAGCCCATCCAGCTCGAATGAAGCTAGCTCTTCCCCTATAATATGCTTTCCTTCGGGGCAGGTTCTTTAAAAAGAAAAGAAGAAAACGTGAGACCGGTTGACTTCTCCGTCCTCAGCTTGTTGAATTGCATGGTGGAGTTAGGGCTCCCATATAAAACGTATATTCAGTGGGTTGAGTGCTATCAACCAGATAAGATGCTGATAGTCTCGCAGAAGTACTTAACCTTGAAGATCAAATAGGATTTACCATTTCCAGATCAGACCTGGGGTCAGTTCGAAATACGACTCCCGTAAATAGATCTGGTCGAGGAAAGCATGTTGAATATCCGGTTTCATAAAAATAACTACATTCTCGCATTTATCGATCAGAAAATGAATAAGATCAAAAACGCCATCATTCTTATTTTAGAGAGGTGTCCCCAGAAGAAGATTTCTTCAGTATTAGCTGAATGTCTGACTTATGGTAGGAAGCTGTAGTTAGGGACGCCCCTACTTTATTTACAAGATGAAAGAGATCCGTATCAAGAGCTTATTCTTTTGGCTTTAAGCATGGCGTTTTCATTCATTTGTAACTATATAGATATATAGCCCTTGCAACCATGTCCCGATCTACCCTTTTCCCTGATCTTTGGACCCGTCCACTTAACTTGAGCTTACATCTTGACCCTTGTATGTAGATTTCTGATGTCCTTCGCAATGAACAATCTATTCTCCACTTTTGAATCAAAACACCAACCACAATCGACCCAATAGTAGGAGTAGGCGACAGTGAAAGTGCCACAGCCAGGGGAAGTGCCAGAGTCTAGAACCGAAGGTGGTTGCCACCTGATAAGATCCAAAGCGCAGCAAAGCCCCACGAAAGCAAACAGTACGGGTGGAGGAGTTACCGTGGGCACCGTGTTGGTTCAATCTCTCTATAGGTAGTGTGAAAAACCCTCAATTCAAGAGTTCCTGTTGACGGTCCCATTCCTTACTCTCTTTTTCAACTAACTTAATTGTAGTCCGCATTTCATTTTGCTGAGGATTTTGCGTATCACAGCTTTCGATCGACCAATACCCAATCCGCTATTAACAAGCAGTTAGATAGAGCTTCACCAGAGGGATTTGGTGTAACAACCCCCTTTACTGCACACTCAATTATAAGGAGATTCTTTTGGGTTAATGCAAAACTAAGTTCTTTTCTCATAAATCAGGTCAAAATCTTGAAATCATGCCAAAAAAACGGGGGGGTTACGCAACTTTTTCCAGTGAGATCATCTATTCCCTTCTCTTTGGCGGATTCAATCATGCCTTGGTAATTGTGGCTTGGCCTAAGCGCTCACCTGAGAGTCCAAGAAAGAAGGCAAAACAGCTATATAGAGCCCCTCCCTCGAGTCGAGCAATGAACAAGTAAGTAGAGACAAGGAAGAGGGGAAATGCAGTATGTTATGTTATAGCAAGATCATCAGATCATGGGTGAAGCAATCGATCATCAAAAAGTTCTTTATCAGCCGGCGGAAAGCGTGGTAATTCATTCATTTCATCAGAAAAGGATCGAACAGGAGTACACACATGAATTAATAAACCGAATCGATGGCCTATAGCGCCATGCCATAATGAAATTCTTGATCATTTCTTTGTTCGTAACATGGCGTAGTGTATCACTGGGTGCCACAATCCCATTCAATTCTTGTCCATTCAATACCATGGATATATCGATTTGTATTTTCAAAAAGCTCCTATTTCGATTGATATCTCTAGCAAATATATGCGTAGCGTATGTCAAGATAAAGTAAATCAATCCGTATGACGGCAGGGAGCGGAGGCAGCTTCAACTCAAGTGAGGAGCAAGCTTACCTCAGGCGGGTAGATTGATCGGCTCCTTCATATCTCGGGATTTCGCTTAGGCCACCCAGGCCATACCATAGAAAAAAGATCTGGTTTCCTTTCCCTCATCAACCTGCCGCTGCCGTTCTTTTATTTCACGAAAGAATCTTTCCGTCCGTATGGAGCAACTCAAATTCCTAGAAAGCCGTTGGTGCACCCACCCAATGAGTAACTACTAATGCAGTGAGTAACTACTAATGTTACGAACAAAGAAACTTTCAAAAAGTGGACCCAACAAGCAAAGCAACGGATTGGGTTGCACTGCCTTTCGGCGTTTTAGTTAGGCGCATCCTCTTGCGGGATGAAAATCTGCCATAGCACGCTCCGCGCCTTTGAAGGAACATTTGCTCGATGATGGTCCTACCCTACGCGGGCTTACTAACGATGGCCCAGCACGCAGTCATTCCCGTTCTATTTGATAGGGGAAGCAAGCTAGTCAAAGAAGAAGGAAGCATGGGTATAGGTAAGTCTAGACATATTGACACGGGCGTATACTGAAATAGGCATAAGGCCGCTAACGCTAAGGAGACAACACCGCTTCTTTGTTCGTAACTAGGACATGTATTGATGCTAGAGGCAGACTCCTGGCACTTATCACTCCTTAGATGAAGCAAGACAAGAGTGAGTCTGCTAAGGGACAAGTATGACTCAAAAAATGATGGCAGATTTTTATGGAAACGATTATATTTGAGTATATTGTATCATTGGGTTTGTCATTGTCGATAGCTATTCTTGTCGCCGTTAGGGCTGGCCGGATGATCCATCACATAAATGCTATTAATGTTGAAACACAAGTAACTGATATATCCAAAGATGTTCTTAAAGAACAAATCATTTATCAATTGGAAATACTCTATAAAGTCTATAGAGATACTACTGAGGGTGTGCACTTACCGGCAGGAGTCAATCTCCAAGAAGTAAGCACACATCTATTTTTTGTAGACGAGAGAGTGAGCCTTCTAAACAGTATCTACTGTGATCTTATTGCAAAGGGAACTGGAAGTGAATACTTTGGCCAAGTTATACAATTTCTTCTGGGATAGCTTGTTGTGGGGCTTTCCGAAGGGTCGTTCTGAGAGTGGTCTCTTTTCTTTAAGGTTGCATATATTGTCGGAGAAGGGAGGGATCCAGGCCAGGTCTAAAAGTGCCGAGTTGGGTTTGGGACAAGATCAGGAAATAGTGCATCTTATATAGTGGGTGCCAACTTGATTGCTGCTGGGATTGCTTGATAGGAAGCTTTGATTGATACAAGCAGATGTGAATGAATTGAAATAGTCAATAGTGGTGATATGATCCCGGTATCTACACTCGGATCTACTTCTGCTACCGAGACTGCTGCTACTGTAAAAGCATCAGGAACGTGTCAATTCACTGAATAAAGTGCTCTTTCCATTGATTTATGGATGAAATCACGAAAAAGAGAAGGAACCACCGATTCTGCATCAAAAACAGGGGTTCTGGAGCCAGTTTCTCAAATCGTAAGTAGATCCAATTCAGGGCAGTTGATAAGTGAGGTTCTCCGGTCGAATGCAAATAAGCCAGAGCGTATCTCTTGTTTCGAGGAAGAAACAAACATCCCGGTCTCAATAGATCTTGATTCTATGCATGCGTCAGACACATCACGAGCCGGAACAAACGAGTGCTTTCAACTCACGAGCCGGAACAAACGAGTGCTTTCAACAATAAGCAATACCCGAGCTTCCTTCTACCAACCAGGATTCCGATACCAATTCCAATCTGGCACAGCACAAGGAAGTAGCGCACCAGAAGAACCAATACGAGAACCCTTCCTTCCAGCCAGAATTCGTCTTTCTTGTCCTTTTCATTCGAGGAATGGGATCTGCCTTGTGGAAACAAAAGCTATTTGTTCGAGTCAAGCAAGCGGACAGTCAGCTAAGAATACTGGAAGAGAACTCTCTTGCCCTGCACTTAAACTAGACTAGAAATCCGAAAAAACACTAGTTTTGGCCCATAGCGAAATAGAGTTTTTCTTCTCCGCGGACTCCCCATGCTTGGCGCCATAGGCTTTAGGACTTTTGGCACTAGGGAATCATACTTTGATCAGATCCGTGGACAGGCTCCCGAGGTCAAATCGGATTATGGACTTTTCCAACTAAGTGAAAACGCACTTCACTACTAGCAAAGAAGTCAGCTCAGGGCAGGGCCGGTGGTAATCTCAGATAGGAACTTGCCGGGATCCTTCCATACCTGCCATCCACCACTACTACTGATCGTTTCCCAGAACGAGCCATATCTTTTCCCAGAATGAGAATACGGCTGAGGACGAATAGTGGCGCCTAGCTTTATTTTCCACACGACACGATGGATCTATCACTCTCTTTAGCCAGGCCATTCTCTAGAGGAGAGTTCCGAGAATGAATTCCAATCTGGTACCAATCGTAGAAATCATATTGTAGAGTTCTTCTCACGCCTAGCACAGCTACAAGCATTCCTCGAATGCAGAGACAAGACGGAGGATATCTGATCCCGCGGAACATCTGCTACCAACTACGGATTACCTTGTTTCCATGAAATCCATGTTTCTGGCACCTTGGCCCCCTCTACCTACGAAATTCTAATTCCTATTGCTTAAGAAAGTACAGCAGAAATAAAGTCTTTGGGTAGATGAGGTCACTGATTAGCCCGCTGAGCTGCTCTGTCCCCTCTACCGGGATGGGATGGTTTATGCGCTTGTCCCGATGAAGCTTAGGATCCGATAGAAACACGGGGTCAACTAAGGAAAAAAAATGGGAACCTTTGCATGACGCGCCTTCCTCAGGATGTGCGCTCTCTTTTCAGGATTGAGAATGACGACACAGCCTGGAGGTCTTTCGTCTACTTCTTCTGTCCAGGCCTGTTTGTATTCCCACCATACCTTTCCGCATCGTCCTTCTCTATTGGGGGCTCCCAACACCTCAGCCAATTCGTGCAGCATCTTATTCAGGATCTCGGTGCTCCCAAAAGTTGTGAGCGACTCCAGGAATAAGACTCTGCCACCTCTGTGCGTCACCGAATGAAGGAAGGAAAGAGCATGTCGTACATAAACCTGGATTTTTTCCATGTCGTCCGTATCTACGCACGGCACGATACATAAATCCTGCAACAGGAAGCACAATTTTGCTACTGGATCAACATCCACTGTCTTCTTCGGACTAAGACACAAGAACGAAACCGCCAAAAACATGAAACAGAACAAAGAGGAGTAGTACAACAACTGAATCATAGTCTGACACCGTCGATGGTTGGCTGTCGTGAGGAGGGTGCATTGCAGCAGTTGCTGGTAGGATTTTGGTGTTGCTATGTTCTTGCCGCAGATGATGATATATGTAGATGGGTGAGGTTTTGGACTCGAGATATTGCTGGGAGATCACATTTGCCGTTGCATTCCAAACAATTCGTGAGCCGTTTAGCTGGTTTAGTGGACATTTTCCTTGTTGATCAACTGTTTGGTATACCCAGTTCTATAGAATTGTTTTGTGCCTGGAACTCCGAACGACCCTTATACTGTTTTGCTTTCTGCTGCTTCTTGTTCTGCTTTGCCGAGAGAAAGATTCACCGGGGAACTTCATGATTTTTAGTTTTCTTTCACCTAGATCGTACCTTTAAGTACCTCCTGGCGAGGTATATGATGATATTATTATCGCTGGCATGGGAGTACCACTTAGATACCAGTGGCTAATAGACCCAGATTAGTTCTCTAAACTGTTTTAGAACCCTTCTTTTAGGTATAATAATACTATCCTGCCTCGATAGAGGATAAAACGAGACCTTTTTTGATAGCCCGTTCACTCAACTACCACGCTTAGCTAGTCTGTCTATAGGGATGGGAATAGGGTAGTCTGCCCTTCTTCGTAAGTAGCTGGACTCGGATCTTCGCAACTATCAAAACTCAATAAAGCTTCTGAAAGTGGTTCCGTGTTAAGCGACTCACTCTCGTTGAAGGAGTATCGCCCGATGCAGATAACAGCGTTGAAGTGGAACTAGCCTTTTCTTTTTCCACTAGATTCAAGGTTACAGGACACGGAGTAGACATCAATCTCTTGGAAATGTGGTTCGTCTCAAATCTTCCCATTCTTTCTTCTTTCCACTAATCTAATGGTTTCATTCTCCCATCGAGAGGTTATGATACTAGCAAGAGTCCTATTCTTCTCCTCTCGATCCTACCTTGGGTTATGTTTGACAGGGATGGTTAGTGAACTTCTTTTGGTTTCAAAGGAGGATAGAGATCCATTGGGGAAGGCTCGAAAGGTTATTCGATATCAAAGGTTGACCCTCGACGCGCCGCAGCCACTATTTTGACTCCTTTTATGCAATTATGAACGAAACTTTCTCGATTCCAATGCAACTTATCCTTTTGGAGTTGACGTAACAAACTACGCGAGCCTCCCGATGAAGCCAACAGAAATCCTATCCGAATACTAAAAATAAAAGGCAATTTCATTATGGTGGTATACCAGCCGCCAGTTCTGGAACTTCCAGTTCCAATCGTAGCATATAGATCCGTAAATGGATTTGTATGTATAGCCACTTCAGTCATGCTCCTCGTTTCTCGAATGGAAAAAAAGTATCTTCTTTCTGGGAACATGCTAAACCAGAAATTCTTATGTTCGTGATTCTTCATCCACCGATGCAGAAAATCTTCCAGTTTTCCATTCTCATATGAGGCAGGAAAGTTTATGGGCAACAGGTCAGCACGAAGTGATTCATCATGTTCAAACATGAACCTTTCGCTCGTTGGGGACGGTTTATAAATCATCAAATTCCCACAAATGGAATGAGAAGTGGGTCCATGTAAATGATCGAGACCTCGCAAACAACAACGTTCTTTCCCCATATGGAGTTCGGGACCCAAGGGCAATCGTTGAGTGAACTGTATCTTATTCGTATTAGTTGACCTAAGCCGTACCATTATTGCAGGGGTGGGGCTCGGCCTCCGAACCGTACGTGGGACGAGTTTCTGCCTCATACAGCTCGGGCCGAAGACCGGGGAAGTTGAGGAGAGATGGGGAGACACAACTGCTGCCGGTCGGGACGGACAGGAAAGGGGGCGGGGATAAGCTTGTGAAGAAGCAAGCTTATTGCCCCACCCCCCAAAAACAAACCGACCCAGCAAGAAAACGTATGCGCAGGCGCAACAAAGCGCTCATCCCTTGCTTGCTGCTTCGCGTTCTTTCTATTCCATCCCAGTCCATTCCGGGATAGGCGGCTAATATAATATGTGCAGTAGTCGTCGTCTGACCAATCGGCTCGGACACCAGACCACTTGTGCCCGCCCATTCTGTCTCGCCCTAAATGGAATAGCTCTCTTAGTTACGCTATGCCCCGACCTGAGTCCCCACGTCCTCTTTTATCCGCCCGCAACCCGGCCAACACAACATTAGGGCCGTCCCCCCCATTCTATGCTGACCCGGGCCGGGGCTCGCTTTTTGGGAAGCCCGTTCCCACCGCGCTCACGGCCCGGCTGGCCTGCCAGCGGTAGTGGGAATTCTCCCGTTCCCTGGTCAAAAAAGGGTTGGTTGGATGCGGGATCTACTCCACGAGGAGCGGTACGGACGTAGATGATATCATCACGACCTCTCTTTGCGTACCGCTAGGGATGCTTAATGCCACTTTGCCAACTGGCATTACCTGCGCTTTCGTGTCTCTCAGTGTGGTCAGCACTGGGTGTTTCCGAGCAGCGAGGCTTACACCCATTCGCATTAATTCATCCAAAGTTCCTTACCCTTATGCACGAATTTTGGAATAAGCCATCTTCCTATCAAGGTTAAGGAGTCAACTGAGCATCTCAGCGGCGGGATTGAATACCCGGATCGAATCAGAGTTCACGCTGCCCGCCCTGAACAAATAGAATAGGAGGCGTGGGCCACAGGTCGCACATAAGCCATCGGGTCGCACGACAGAAGAACACCCAACATAAAGATGCACACTCCTCCATGTGAAATAGAAAGATTCATCTTCACTTTTTTGTAGTAGTCGTGACCAACAGCCATCAGCAGTCGGCTCGTTGGTAAGGCGAGAGCTTCAAGCCCGCTTTCTGGTGGCACACCCCCCAAACAAGCACCACTCGACGAGGGGGGGCGGGGAAAGCTACAGGCCCAAAACCTTCGACCCTTCTTTCTATATGGGGGTGCCCAGGGCACCTCATCTTGTCATTTTGTTGCTCATTCCCCTTAGGCCGAAGTGTTTGGCCTTTACTTCGGAGCGCCCGCTCACGCTTCGCTGACCTATCGCGTGGTAAAGAGAAGAGAGTACGAAAGAATTGTAAACAGAGCAGACCGCAGAAAGATTCTAAATATGACAAGTCCCCCATGGATTCGATAATAAGGAAATGAAGAACGGGAACGAAACAAAATAAAGCATTTCTAGCGGATGAGCTTCTCTCCATTTTGTCTGGTAATAGAATAGGGCGGCTTGCTTTGACCAACACTCCACTTTTTGCTCTGTCCATGGAGCGTATGAATTTCCTTAAATGTAGATAGACCAAAAAAGGGAATAAAGGGATAGGAATAGGAATTATAGTACCATTAGAAGAAGAGGCACCAGTGGGAACATCTCTACTGACGAACCATTTCAATAGTACGGGTGCTGCCGTGCCACGGGGCACGACCATGGAAGTAATGAAAAAGTTCTGTAGTTGGACCATCTGCTCTATCCGTTCGATTTGAGCTTCTCCAGAGAAGATGAGACACTAAAAATGAAAGTGTTCGCAACGCATACCGAAAAAGGGTACCTATGTTGCCGACCATTAATGACTAGTTCGAAGAGCAGGAGCAGGGGCACGTGCCAAGAAAGATTTGTTACTTTCCCTATGGTTTTCGAACGTTTTCAATAAAACCTTCTCATAGAAGTATTTTCACAAAGTTTTCGGTAATATTAGTAGATGCTATTCGAACCCTTCCTTTTATTAAGATTCGAATTCTTATTCTTATTATTATCTAATTATTCTTTTTTTTCATGTATATGCGTCAGACACAATCTACTAATTGATCTATATTCTGATACCCTACTATATCATAGTCTCTACTACTAGTATTTTTAATACCTCAGGAGCTCATGAGACTCTTTTAGTGAAATTCATAAGTCTCAATTCCCGAGCGATCGCACCAAAAACTCGAGTTCCTTTTGGATTTCCTTCTTGATCAATGACAACCGTCATCATATCGTATTATCATACCGTTGTCACGTTTGAGTTCTTTACATGTACGTACAATTACAGCTCGTCTTACTTCTGTCTGATCTTTCTAGAGGCATTTTGGGCACTGCTTCTTTGATTACAGCAACAATAACGTCACCAATATGAGCATATCAGTGATTACCAGCTCCTAAGATTCGAATACATATCAATTCGATAGCCCCACTCCGTTGTTATCCGCTACATTCAAAAGGGTCTGAGTGAGATGGATCTTGGAAGTCTGGTTTTTGATTGGATAGTGATCTCGGGCACGAGTGGTTGATCTTCGTGGGCCGTGAATGGCCATGGAAAGGAGTATTGATGTCAATATGTTCGATCGAGAAGATTGGACGATGAAAGACGGATCCTTTGTGGTTTGAATAATAGGCTGTGGTCTCGATATTGGGCTATGGGCTGATTGCTTTCCGTATGAGCCTCTTGTGATTGGGCTCTCATGGGCGGATTACCCGATGTGTACTCATCTTCCAACAAAGAGGAGAAGACATAACCAGAAGAATTGTGAGAAATAAGTCAATTTATCAAGTTGAGGCATTTCGATTTGGATTTCAAATAAGAAAGACAGAAAAAGACTCCTGCACCCTCGAGAGCATTCTCTTTCACTTGCATTTCTTCCTGAAGTTGGCTCGAAGACCTGTCCAGCCTTGATTTTCCCAGTTATTACTCGAGCGCGCTGAGGCAACTCTGAACTAAGCTCAGGGGAGGGGTAGTAGGTATGCTTCAAACCCTCCGGCACCTTGAAGAACGATGGCACTAGATCGGGAAAGATGAATGACCAATGAGGACAGGACAATGGGGGAAGTTGGTAATAGAGAATCCTCCCTTCTTCTTTGCTTTCTTGCCTGAAAAAATCCAAAACTAACCATTGGAACCTCATGGGCTACCGAGTTAGGAGATTCATTTTATTTATTACTTTTACTTTTTTACTAAGTTATTCTAAAAGATAAGAGCTAACCGACCATCCTGATTGAATGTTTGAGTACTCGGAGTCTCTCGTAAGTATGGAAAGAAAGTCTCTTCTTTCCACAACTCCTAAATTTCCCATCAGCCTATCCAATCTAATTCCAGACAGAGTCAGTAGACCTTACTTTAGTGTAGGTAGTGTCAGATAATTAGGAAGTCTTGATAGTCTTTCGTATAATCTCTTCTTCAATCCTAGGAGCAAAAAAGGAATGTCCTTTAGGGACCTTTGGATACCAAGATTTCCGACCTCTTACTTTCGTAGTTATGAATTGCGGAATAGAACCAATTCTGAAATTCATAAGTATATATCCCTCATCCCTATTGGTATCGGTTTGGGCCACTACCCAGAACCCTGCGAGAGCCCTATTTTTAAGAAGAAATTGACAGTCTTTTTTAGAACTAGAACTATGGTAAAATCCAGTATCGACAGGCCTAGTTCTTTTCCTTTGCTTATGCAGGGCAAGAATTTGTCGAGTTCAATCAGTACAATAAGAAATCCTAAGTATTTTCTTGGTCAGGCGACACCCAGATTTGAACTGGGGATAAAGGATTTGCAGTCCCCTGCCTTACCGCTTGGCCATGCCGCCAAATCCGATCCAAAATCGAGCAAAATCTTATTCATCCACATTATTTTACTAATTTTTATTCGTAGGAGGGGATTATTAAACCCTTTTTGATTTTTTAGATCGTTGAATCCCTTTGTACTTATCCCTTTCCAATCCCTTTTAATAAATTCATTCCTGTTTTTTATTGGACCCAGTTTTATTCTCTTCGATTGATTGTATCTCAAAACACACATTGCTTAAATACCTTCTCTTTCTATTGAAAAGAGAAAGGATTTCCAGTCACAGACTGCCAAATTTAGGAAAAATTGGAACCATTAACTATATTATTTGTTATTATTTGTTATTTTGATATTTTCTATTTGTTAGTAGTGAACGGTTCTAAAATGGGTATTGTATCCCAAATAGTGTTTCCTTAATGGCATAACAAAATCAAATTGATTTACGGCTAATCAGTATCAATTAAAAAAAAGAGAATTATGATATTGATATAGTGTGACCTGACCCCTGTTGCTCCAAGTGAAATTCTTTCTAGGGTTCTTAAAGATATTCTCCATTTTTTCCCTTTCCCTACAATAAAGTATAGTCTGAAGGCTAGCACGCACCATTCCTCGCTTATGATAATCTAAGGCCAAAAAGAAAGAAGGCTCACACCATAATAATACATACCCTTTTTCCTCGATCGTCAAGGTTGTGGATTTGGATCGATTTCGGTTTTACAGGCTTCATACATTGTTAAGAAAAGTACTCGGCATTGGAAAGCATCACGTTCTGGCCACACACAAAAGAAGTCGGTGGAAGGTATGGAATTTCTCGGCTAAAGGTCAGAAAGAAAGCAATCGCCAGTGCTCTCGGTTCCAGCAACGAGTCTTTTCTCTGAGAATTAAGGAAAACAAACTAACCTTGTCTGTCTATGTTCACCTTGACATGAAAGACTCTTTTCCTAACCTGACTGTTCTACCTGGCTAGTTCACTTCACTTTTCGAGGGATCCTGGATTGGAGTTCACTTGTCTATGAGTGTCCGAACAGCTTCAGATCCTTCCAAGGCGCAGGGGTTCTCTCTCCATTCACTTTGAGCTGGGTTTCTTGTGATCTTTTTAGTAGTTTTTCCGTCCAATTTTATGGTAAATTAAGTCTTACACAGCTGTCCCCAAGGATGTCCATTCCATTCGGCAGGGACTCCATCTCGCATTCGATCTCCCTCCTTTCCCTAAAAGAGTCGAGGTCTCTCTGGACTTCTCTTTTGCCTCTCTCCCATATTCAGAAAAAGGGAGGAAGAGGGCCTCTCGACGGGAGTGATTCCCCGAGAAGAGATCGTTCCCAGCATCCTCGAGTTCATAGTCAAACTCACCTTCATCCACCTTTCATGGACTGGCGCGGGCAAGCGCCGATGTCTGGAGCAGGAGATGGAAGCTTGGGTTGAGGAGGCTGTCAACGAGTCATCAAAGGCGATAGATTGGTTATATTAGGATTCGTTTGATTTTGATTTTCTTTTTTTTGGTTGTGAGAGGTCTGAGTCCACAGCTGGGGAAGAGTCGTCAGATGACAATTGAAGTAGGGGTCTGCCTCTTTCAAAGGGAAGCAAGAGTCTCATAGGGAAGGAGATCCTGCACAGACCAATCCCAATCAGGAAGAGAGTCTTGTTGTCAATGAAAGCAATTTTTCTATGTCACATATCTGCCTATCTCGTGTTGTGAGCTATAAAGTACCCACCAGGGGGGTGGACCAAGAAAGAGGCAGGCGATTGGGTCCTTCCCATCCTCTGTGATGTCAGTCTCTTTGTCATTCTTCCACCCTTGCTGAGTAGCGAAGTGAGCATACTCAAGATCCAATTCATCAATCATTTGAGTTGGTACGAACATAGGAATCCAGACTCCGCTTGATTCGATCTTCAGTTTCGACCTTCATCAGTCAGGAAAAAGAAGAAGGACCCACTTATTCCACTCGGAGAGACCGAACCAGGCAACAAAAAAAAGAAAAACTGAAGGAAGTTCTCTTTCCATTCCAACTAAACTAAGTGAAAAAAGGGGGAGAGCAAAACAGAAACACAGGAACAAAGAAACTATGTCCAAACCAACGAGTCCTTTGGTCGACTCTAAAGAATGTATCGGGAGTTGGGAGTTAGCCGTCTCATAGGAGTGATAGCTGGGTTTTTCACGGAGTTTCTTCGTACGATTGAAAAAAAGAGTGCTCTAGGTCGGAGAAAACAAGAAGAAGATTGTTCACCAGTCTGTCTCCCAACCTCTTTAAAGCAGCTACCTACCGTGATCTGGTCTTGGGACAGCATTGGCACCCCCGTTTGCTGGATCTTCTAGGCACTCTAAAGCGCTTCCACGAGAGACAGATGGACTTTGAGTTATAGACGGAGAAGAGCCTTTAGAGGATCAAGAGTGATTCCTCAATAAAACAAATGGGATTTTGAGGGAGGGATGAACGCGATGTACTGAAGGGTTCGCTTTCGCTGATCGGCGCCAGTCTTTCCTGCTGTGAATTTCCCAGGTCGGGAGGGGCCCTTTCCTTCTACCTTACTGAACCCATTCACCAATGATTGGATCACTCAAAGCTAAAGACCAATTCCTTCCTTTTAGGTGGTCTAGGTGGCTGGGATACTATGCCCTTCTTTTTAGAGGCTCAAAGACGAGTTCTTTGAAGGAAGAAAAAGAACCCATGTGTCTCGGATGAAGTCTACCCTCTTTTTGTGCCGGGAAGAAGAATGAGATCCAACTCAAAGTCAAGGAAAGCGGCCTAGACCACTGACTTTTGATGGAAGGCTTCTGAACATGGATTGGTCTGATAAAGCCAATTTTTCGGCGAATCAAATATTTTCTGAGAGCACTAGACCTTCTCTCTTTCAGGATTGATTCCCACTAAATGCCTGATAGCAGGCTTGGCCCATGAGACCTATTGTCTTATTGTACTGGCTCACTTCACTACTTTGGAGGATGGGTTTTTCCCCTTTTTGGTTCGCAAACGCTCTAACCCATCGAGAAGCTCCATCCAAATTGGAGTTGATGTGAGCACTTCCCCAGAGGCAGAGGCTTTTTCTACAAAAGGGTGGGAGCATAAAATGTAGGTGAGTCAATTGCGTGTGGCCTTCAAGTATTTCGTATTGTAACAATATCAGATCGGCATCCAAACAAAGGTGCATGTACGGTTCCTAAGGGATACAATTTTGTCCTAATCATCGAGAAAGATGAAATAAGTTGATAGCGCGATCTCGTACTAACACATACTCTCTAAATATTGAAGAACTTGCATGCGGCCTTCAAGCCACAACCGCGGTATGAGTTCTGATCTCAAACTTTGGTTTGGGGGCTGCTGGCCCCTTCGCGTCGACAAGGAAACTGTGGACGACAATGGGTTTAGAATTAGAATAAAACGAAGACCCTATCGAACAAATAGAGGAAAGGGCGGAAAGGGGAAAAAGTAAAGTCTAAGCGACATATGGCACGAAAAGGAAATCCAATTTCGGTAAGACTTGATCTGAATCGTAGTTCAGATCCAAGTCGGTTCAGTGAGGGCGACCGCGAAAGTCACCGAATGGGTTCGGTCCGTCTTTTCCTGATCTTTGTTTGTCCCCCCAAAAAAGGCGTGAGAGGACGTTGCAGATGTCCGGGACGGACACGACTTCTTCTAATGCTAGAAGACCACAGGAAGAAACCCGGGACCAGAGCATGTCGTGAAAGACGCACACGGGGCGGGCGTGCTTCGACCGTGTCTCCGGGGCACAGTTGAATGTAGATATCATGAACGCGAGGATAAGGATACCAGGCCGAGAAACCCGGGCAAGTACTCCCCTAATGTGCCGATTGCTAGCGCATCCAGGGCCCCGGCGCCCAGCTCTGCTGGAGAGGCCGTCACTGATCTGAAAAGTGCGTCTACGGTTCGGATAGACTGATTCTGCGAACGCCTAGCCCCAGGAATCAATAAAAAAACAAGTGCTAAGTTTCATTTCAGATCAGTGAATAAACCAAAAAAGAGACCTTTCTCGCTCGACGCCACACTATGCTCCGCTTCAACAAATGAGAGTTTTCGGTGGAACCGGTGAACCACGCGAGCTGGTTAGATGCGTGGGGCAGAGGGCTCGTAGTACCTGATAGCGCAGCTATGAAGTGGAAGGGAAGGAGCCTAAATCGACCCCCTTCTTTCTTTTTTATTCAAAGACACAAAAGCAAGCACAGTACAAAGAGATTGGACTCTCGGATGAGACTAAGCAGCTACCGTTCCGACGCGCCCCTGACCCTATCTTGATTCAAACCGAAAACCCTCTCTAAGGTGGAGCCTAGTTGAAGCTGTCATTCAAAGAAGAAATGGGAATCCAAATCCACTTTGATGGATATAGATGAAGTCTCGCTCAGTAAAGAGAGTTGTAGATTCGTAGAAGAGGATCAGAGTACGCGCGCTACAAAAGGCAGCTAGCCAATGAAAGTAAGTGGAAAGAATATAGTACTTTTGTACTGACCCCGGAGGGGCCCCCGGTTGTTTTGGCGCGCCCTACCCCAACGTTAGACTATTGCCTTTTTAGCCTACGCTTGCTGCTTGCAGCATGGATTCGATAGATCTATCGAATCCATGCTTCCCCCGCCCCGAAGCGAGACTCTATCCAGATCTCAAAGAATAACGAGCTAGGCGGCCGGCGGGCAAAGAAAGGGGGCGGGGCGTTTACTTGAAAATGACAACCGCCTGTTCCAGCAGCGGGGGCCTTGCACGAAAGCAAACCTACGATTAAGTAGCAGTTGCTTTCGCTGATAGGCCTAGTGAGGGGGGCATTGTCCCTCAGTTCTTACCAACCTCAGGTGTGTACATCTAACTTATTATCTTCTTTTTTCACGCAAGCCTGACCTCAGCTGTCCATTTCTTATTCATTCAGGGGTACATCTACAGGGGGGGCAGCGGCCAAGGGGGGGAAACTCCCCCCCCCCCCCAAGTCAGGTGGGGCGCCCCCCACCCCCAGGGTTTCCAACCCTAGGCGCAGGGGGAGGCCCATGGGGGGCGCACCAGCCCACCAGGGGCTGGTTCCCCTCCCACTTCAGCCCATGGGGCCCTCCGGGATAGGTGACCCCACCCGGTGGACCCCCGGGACCCTTCCGGTGGTCCCGGTACAATACCGATAACCCCCGAAACTTTTCCGGTGGCCGAAACTGGACTTCCTATATATAATTCTTCACCTCCGGACCATTCCGGAACTCCTCGTGACGTCCGGGATCTCATCTGGGACTCCGAACAACTTTCGGGTTTCCGCATACTAATATCTCTACAACCCTAGCGTCACCGAACCTTAAGTGTGTAGACCCTACGGGTTCGGGAGACATGCAAACATGACCGAGACGCCTCTCCGGTCAATAACCAACAGCGGGATCTGGATACCCATGTTGGCTCCCACATGTTCCACGATGATCTCATCAGATGAACCACGATGTCGAGGATTCAATCAATCCCGTATACAATTCCCTTTGTCAATCGGTACGTTACTTGCCCGAGATTCGATCGTCGGTATCCCAATACCTTGTTCAATCTCGTTACCGGCAAGTCACTTTACTCGTACCGTAATGCATGATCCCGTGACTAACTCCTTAGTCACATTGAGCTCATTATGATGATGCATTACCGAGTGGGCCCAGAGATACCTCTCCGTCATACGGAGTGACAAATCCCAGTCTCGATCCGTGCCAACTCAACAGGCACTTTCGGAGATACCCGTAGTGCACCTTTATAGTCACCCAGTTATGTTGTGATGTTTGGTACACCCAAAGCATTCCTACGGCATCCGGGAGTTGCACGATCTCATGGTCTAAGGAAATGATACTTGACATTGGAAAAGCTCTAGCAAACTAACTACACGATCTTTGTGCTATGCTTAGGATTGGGTCTTGTCCATCACATCATTCTCCTAATGATGTGATCCCGTTATCAATGACATCCAATGTCCATAGTCAGGAAACCATGACCATCTGTTGATCAACGAGCTAGTCAACTAGAGGCTCACTAGGGACATGTTGTGGTTTATGTATTCACACATGTATTACGATTTTCGGATAACACAATTATAGCATGAATAATAGACAATTATCATGAACAAGGAAATATAATAGTAACCATTTTATTATTGCCTCTAGGGCATATTTCCAATAGTCTCCCACTTGCACTAGAGTCAATAATCTAGTTACATTGTGATCAATCGAACACCCATAGAGTTCTGGTGTTGATCATGTTTTGCTCTAGGGAGAGGTTTAGTCAACGGATCTGCTACATTCAGGTCCGTATGTACTTTACAAATATCTATGTCTCCATTTTGAACACTTTCACAAATGGAGTTGAAGCGATGCTTGATATGCCTGGTCTTCCTGTGGAACCTGGGCTCCTTGGCAAGAGCAATAGCTCTAGTGTTGTCACAGAAGAGAGTCATCGGGCCCGACGCATTGGGAATCACCCCTAGGTCGGTAATGAACTCCTTCATCCAGATTGCTTCTTGCGCTGCCTCTGAGGCTGCCATGTACTCCGCTTCAGATGTAGATCCCGCCACGACGCTTTGCTTGCAACTGCACCAGCTTACTGCCCCTCCATTCAAAATATACACGTATCCGGTTTGTGACTTCGAGTCATCCAGATCTGTGTCAAAGCTAGCGTCGACATAACCCTTTACAACGAGCTCTTCGTCACCTCCATAAACGAGAAACATATCCTTAGTCCTCTTCAGGTACTTCAGGATATTCTTGACCGTTGTCCAGTGTTCCATGCCGGGATTACTTTGGTACCTTCCTACCAAACTTACGGCAAGGTTTACATCAGGTCTGGTACACAGCATGGCATACATAATAGACCCTATGGCCGAGGCATAGGGGATGACACTCATCTTTTCTCTATCTTCTGCCGTGGTCGGGCATTGAGCCGTGCTCAATTGCACACCTTGCAATACAGGCAAGAACCCCTTCTTGGACTGATCCATATTGAACTTCTTCAATATCTTGTCAAGGTACGTACTCTGTGAAATACCAATAAGGCGTCTTGATCTATCTCTATAGATCTTGATGCCTAATATATAAGCAGCTTCTCCAAGGTCCTTCATTGAAAAACACTTATTCAAATAGGCCTTTATACTTTCCAAGAATTCTATATCATTTCCCATCAATAGTATGTCATCCACATATAATAAGAGAAATGCTACAGAGCTCCCACTCACTTTTTTGTAAACACAGGCTTCACCATAAGTCTGTGTAAACCCAAACGCTTTGATCATCTCTTCAAAACGAATGTTCCAACTCCGAGATGCTTGCACCAGCCCATAGATGGAGCGCTGGAGCTTGCATACCTTGTTAGCATTCTTAGGATCGACAAAACCTTCCGGCTGCATCATATACAATTCTTCCTTAAGAAAGCCGTTAAGGAATGCCATTTTGACGTCCATTTGCCATATCTCATAATCATAGAATGCGGCAATTGCTAACATGATTCGGACGGGCTTCAGCTTCGCTACGGGTGAGAAAGTCTCATCGTAGTCAACCCCTTGAACTTGTCGATAACCCTTAGCGACAAGTCGAGCCTTATAGACGGTCACATTACCATCCGCGTCTGTCTTCTTCTTAAAGATCCATTTATTTTCTATGGCTCGCCGATCATCGGGCAAGCCAGTCAAAGTCCATACTTCGTTTTCATACATGGATCCTTTCTCGGATTTCATGGCTTCTAGCCATTTGTCGGAATCCAGGCCCGCCATCGCTTCTTCATAGTTTGAAGGTTCACCGTTGTCTAACAACATGATTTCCAGGACAGGGTTGCCGTACCACTCTGGTGCGGAACGTGTCCTTGTGGACCTTCGAAGTTCAGCAGTAACTTGGTCCGAAGCTTCATGATCATCATCATTAACTTCCTCCCCAGTCGGTGTAGGCACCACAGGAACATCTTCCCGCGCTGCGCTACTTTCCGGTTCGGAAGGGGCGACTATCACCTCATCAAGTTCCACTTTCCTCCCACTTAATTCTTTCGAGAGAAACTCTTTCTCCAGAAAGGACCCGTTCTTGGCAACAAAGATCTTGCCTTCGGATCTGAGGTAGAAGGTATACCCAATGGTTTCCTTAGGGTATCCTATGAAGACACATTTTTCCGACTTGGGTTCGAGCTTTTCAGGTTGAAGTTTCTTGACATAAGCATCGCATCCCCAAACTTTTAGAAACGACAGCTTAGGTTTCTTCCCAAACCATAATTCATACGGTGTCGTCTCAACGGATTTCGACGGAGCCCTATTTAAAGTGAATGCGGCAGTCTCTAAAGCATAGCCCCAAAATGAGAGCGGTAGATCGGTAAGAGACATCATAGATCGCACCATATCCAATAGAGTGCGATTACGACGTTCGGACACACCATTTCGCTGAGGTGTTCCAGGCGGCGTGAGTTGTGAAACGATTCCACATTTCCTTAAGTGTGTGCCAAATTCGTGACTTAAATATTCCCCTCCACGATCTGATCGCAGAAACTTTATTTTCCTGTCACGTTGATTCTCAACCTTACTCTGAAATTCCTTGAACTTTTCAAAGGTTTCAGATTTGTGTTTCATTAGGTAGACATACCCATATCTACTTAAATCATTAGTGAGATTGAGAACATAACGATAGCCACCGCGAGCCTCAACACTCATTGGACCGCACACATCAGTATGTATGATTTCCAATAAGTTGGTTGCTCGCTCCATTGTTCCGGAGAATGGAGTTTTGGTCATCTTACCCATGAGGCATGGTTCGCACGTGTCAAATGATTCGTAATCAAGAGACTCCAAAAGTTCATCTGCATGGAGCTTCTTCATGCGTTTGACACCAATGTGACCAAGGCGGCAATGCCACAAGTATGTGGGACTATCGTTATCAACTTTACATCTTTTGGTATTCACACTATGAATATGTGTAACATCACGTTCGAGATTCATCAAGAATAAACCATTGACCAGCGGGGCATGACCATAAAACATATCTCTCATATAAATAGAACAACCATTATTCTCGGATTTAAATGAGTAGCCATCTCGAATTAAACAAGATCCAGATACAATGTTCATGCTCAAAGCTGGTACTAAATAACAATTATTGAGGTTTAAAACTAATCCCGTCGGTAAATGTAGAGGCAGCGTGCCGACGGCGATCACATCGACCTTGGAACCATTCCCGACGCGCATCGTCACCTCATCCTTCGCCAGTCTCCGCTTATTCCGCAACTCCTGTTTTGAGTTACAAATATGAGCAGCCACACCGGTATCAAATACCCAGGAGCTACTACGAGTACTGGTAAGGTACACATCAATTACATGTATATCACGTATACCTTTGGTGTTGCCGTCCTTCTTGTCCGCTAAGTATTTGGGGCAGTTCCGCTTCCAGTGACCCCTTCCCTTGCAATAAAAGCACTCAGTCTCAGGCTTGGGTCCATTCTTTGACTTCTTCCCGGCAACTGGCTTACCGGGCGCGGCAACTCCCTTGCCGTCCTTTCTTGAAGTTCTTCTTACCCTTGCCTTTCTTGAACTTAGTGGTTTTATTCACCATCAACACTTGATGTTCCTTTTTGATCTCCACCTCCGCTGATTTCAGCATTGAATATACCTCAGGAATGGTCTTTTCCATCCCATGCATATTGAAGTTCATCACAAAGCTCTTGTAGCTTGGTGGAAGCGACTGAAGGATTCTGTCAATGACCGCGTCATCCGGGAGATTAACTCCCAGCTGAGACAAGCGGTTGTGTAACCCAGACATTCTGAGTATGTGCTCACTGACAAAACTATTTTCCTCCATTTTACAACTGAAGAACTTGTCGGAGACTTCATATCTCTCGACCCGGGCATGAGCTTGGAAAACCATTTTCAGCTCTTCGAACATCTCATATGCTCCATGTTTCTCAAAACGCTTTTGGAGCCCCGGTTCTAAGCTGTAAAGCATGCCGCACTGAACGAGGGAGTAATCATCAGCACGTGATTGCCAAGCGTTCATAACGTCTTGGTTCTCTGGGATGGGTGCTTCACCTAGAGGTGCTTCTAGGACATAATCTTTCTTGGCAGCTATGAGGATGATCCTCAGGTTCTGGACCCAGTCCGTATAGTTGCTGCCATCATCTTTCAGCTTGGTTTTCTCTAGGAACGCGTTGAAGTTGAGGGCAACGTGGGCCATTTGATCTACAAGACATATTGTAAAGATTTTAGACTAAGTTCATGATAATTAAGTTCATCTAATCAAATTATTCAATGAACTCCCACTCAGATAGACATCCCTCTAGTCATCTAAGTGAAACATGATCCGAGTTAACTAGCCCGTGTCCGATCATCACGTGAGACGGACTAGTCAAGATCGGTGAACATCTCCATGTTGATCGTATCTTCTATACGACTCATGCTCGACCATTCGGTCTTCCGTGTTCCGAGGCCATGTCTGTACATGCTAGGCTCGTCAAGTCAACCTAAGTGTATTGCGTGTGTTCCGAGGCCATGTCTGTACATGCTAGGCTCGTAAACACCCGTTGTATGCGAACGTTAGAATCTATCACACCCGATCATCACGTGGTGCTTCGAAACAACGAACCTTCGCAACGGTGCACAGTTAGGGGGAACACTTTCTTGAAATTATTATAAGGGATCATCTTACTTACTACCGTCGTTCTAAGAAAATAAGATGCAAAACATGATAAAGATCACATGTAATCAAATAGTGACGTGATATGGCCAATATCATTTTGCTCCTTTGATCACCATCTTCGGGGCGCCATGATCATCTTCGTCACCGGCATGACACCATGATCTCCATCATCGTGTCTTCATGAAGTTGTCACGCCAACGATTACTTCTACTTCTATGGCTAACGCGTTTAGCAATAAAGTAAAGTAATTTATATGGCGTTATTCAATGACACGCAGGTCATACAAAAAATAAAGACAACTCCTATGGCTCCTGCCGGTTGTCATACTCATCGACATGCAAGTTGTGATTCCTATTACAAGAATATGATCAATCTCATACATCACATATATCTCATTCATCACATCCTTTTGGCCATATCACATCACAAGGCACATGCTGCAAAAACAAGTTAGATGTCCTCTAATTGTTGTTGCAAGTTTTTACGTGGCTTGTATAGGTTTCTAGCAAGAACGTTTCTTACCTACGTAAAACCACAATGTGATATGCCAATTTCTATTTACCCTTCATAAGGACCCTTTTCATCGAATCCGTTCCGACTAAAGTGGGAGAGACAGCCACCCGCTAGCCACCTTATGCAACTAGTGCATGTCAGTCGGTGGAACCTGTCTCACGTAAGCGTACGTGTAAGGTCGGTCCGGGCCGCTTCATCCCACAATACCGCCGAAACAAGATAAGACTAGTAGTGGCAAGAAAAATTGACAACATCTACGCCCACAACTGCTTTGTGTTTCACTCGTGCATAGTAACTACGCATAGGCCTGGCTCATGATGCCACTGTTGGAGATCGTTGCAGAATTTTAAAATTTTCTACGCATCACCAAGATCCATCTATGGATTTTACTAGCAACGAGGGGAAAGGAGTCCATCTACATACCCTTGTAGATCGCGAGCGGAAGCGTTCAAGTGAACGGGGTTGATGGAGTCGTACTCGTCGTGATCCAAATCACCGATGACCGAGCGCCGAACGGACGGCACCTCCGCGTTCAACACACGTACGGAACAACGATGTCTCCTCCTTCTTGATCCAGCAAGGGGGAAGGAGAGGTTGATTGAGATCCAGCAGCACGACGGCGTGGTGGTGGAAGTAGCGGGGATCCCGGCAGGGCTTCGCCAAGCGCAAGCGGGAGAGAGAGGTGTCACGGGAGGGAGAGGGAGGCGCCAGGGGCTAGGGTACAGCAGCCCTCCCTCCCCCCTTTATATAGGCCCCCTGGGGGGGCGCCGGCCCCTGGGATCCCATCTACAGGGGGGCGGCGGCCAAGGGGGGTAAACTTCCCCCCCAAGTCAGGTGGGGCGCCCCCACCCCCAGGGTTTCCAACCCTAGGCGCAGGGGGAGGCCCATGGGGGCGCACCAGCCCACCAGGGGCTGGTTCCCCTCCCACTTCAGCCCATGGGGTCCTCCGGGATAGGTGGCCCCACCCGATGGACCCCCGGGACCCTTCCGGTGGTCCCGGTACAATACCGATAACCCCCGAAACTTTCCCGGTGGCCGAAACTGGACTTCCTATATATAATTATTCACGTCCGGACCATTCCGGAACTCCTCGTGACATACGGGATCTCATCCGGGACTCCGAACAACATTCGGCTTTCCGCATACTAATATCTCTACAACCCTAGCGTCACCGAACCTTAAGTGTGTAGACCCTACGGGTTCGGGAGACATGCAGACATGACCGAGACGCCTCTCCGGTCAATAACCAACAGCGGGATCTGGATACCCATGTTGGCTCCCACATGTTCCACGATGATCTCATCAGATGAACCACGATGTCGAGGATTCAATCAATCCCGTATACAATTCCCTTTGTCAATCGGTACGTTACTTGCCCGAGATTCGATCGTCGGTATCCCAATACCTTGTTCAATCTCGTTACCGGCAAGTCACTTTACTCGTACCGTAATGCATGATCCCGTGACTAACTCCTTAGTCACATTGAGCTCATTATGATGATGCATTACCGAGTGGGCCCAGAGATACCTCTCCGTCATACGGAGTGACAAATCCCAGTCTCGATCCGTGCCAACTCAACAGACACTTTCGGAGATACCCGTAGTGCACCTTTATAGTCACCCAGTTACGTTGTGACGTTTGGTACACCCAAAGCATTCCTACGGCATCCGGGAGTTGCACGATCTCATGGTCTAAGGAAATGATACTTGACATTGGAAAAGCTCTAGCAAACTAACTACACGATCTTTGTGCTATGCTTAGGATTGGGTCTTGTCCATCACATCATTCTCCTAATGATGTGATCCCGTTATCAATGACATCCAATGTCCATAGTCAGGAAACCATGACCATCTGTTGATCAACAAGCTAGTCAACTAGAGGCTCACTAGGGACATGTTGTGGTCTATGTATTCACACATGTATTACGATTTCCAGATAACACAATTATAGCATGAATAATAGACAATTATCATGAACAAGGAAATATAATAATAACCATTTTATTATTGCCTCTAGGGCATATTTCTAACAATAAATGCATCATCATCATCACTATCAGTAATGACGTGCTCATCATCATCATCAATAAATGCATCAACATGTGGAAGGCCTCCTTTACGTAATCGGTCAAGCATTGACAGGTCATCCGCAGCAGTAACCTCTTCTTGTTCCGGCTCTTCTTGTTCCGGCTCTTGTTGTTCCAGCTCTTCTTGTTCCGGCTCATGCTCGGATTCACTGTCGCTGTCTACTTCAATGTTCTGGGGTGAAGTAGAGCGGTTCTTGAAACGTTTTTTGGAAAGACGTGTTTCTTGGAAGAACTCTCCTTCATATGTGTCTGGGTTAATGTGAGGTTCATAATCCTCTTCATTGGGGGGAGGTGGTCTAACATGTGGCGGCACTTCATAAACGACATCCCAACCATTGAGATTTGGATCACTTTGGCAGGCCCACGGTAGATAGAAAACTTGGGTTGCCTGTTGAGCCGTAATATAGACATCGGGAACATCCAAATGGGTGCTTTGTTTGATTTCGACTAGCCCTATATGTTCATGAGTCCTTCTAGTCTCCTTTGGCTGGAACCAATAACATTTGAAGACTACGACGTTCGGTGGGTTTGCACCATAGAATAGAAGTTCATAAATTGCTTCAACTCTTCCATAATACTCGGTATGTCCTTCGCCGATAGCAGAGACACTCGGCCATAGATAGCTCTTTACCATAGGTACGAAAGCGATACCCGTTGATGTCGTATTTGTCAAATGAACGGACCTTATAGTCAAAACCATTAGCGACTTGTCTCAATTCGGCGTCCATAGACTCTGAACTAGCCTACAAGTTTAATACAAAATGATTGTTGCATTAGCCGGAAAATAGACGAAGAAATGAAATGGTCTAATGGAAATTACCGTTTGTTTGAACCAAGAGATGAAACCGGGATAGCCGCGTCCATGCATTGCCAGAAGCTCATACTCTTCGACGGAATCCTTTTGGATCACCGCTCCATACGAGAATTTGGCGACGTATCGATTGTATCAAATATCCGGGAATAAGAGCAGTTCAAAGGAATTAGAGGTTGCGAAACAATGTACCGAGAACTTACTCGATGTACGGCCGAACTTCTGTTAGATTGTTCAAGATATACAATGTAATGGTCCGCCATTCGTCGACATCCAACAATAAGGGAGTATAAGCACCGGCTGGTGCGAGCTTCCCTTTGAATAGGCTGAGGTTGGACCCACCCTTTTTAGGGTCGCCAGCATTGTACCGAGGCTTCGGATTATGCAAATGATGATTTTTGGCTTCATAGTGTGCTATCACGAAGTTTGCCGCCTCCTCAGTAATGAATGCCTCGGCCATCGATGCTTCAATTCGACGTTTATTTTTACATTTTTCTCGAAGTGTCTTTTGCATCCTCTCAGTTGCGTAGCACCAACGATTCTGCACGGGCCCCCCCAATCGTGCCTCGGTCGGGAGATGCAAAATCAAATGCTGCATTGGATTAAAGAAGCCCGGTGGAAAGATCTTCTCTAACTTGCAGATCAACTCCGGCGCCAACTCTTCCAGTTCTTCTAGCAAGCCAGGCGATAGTTCTTTCGCACAAAGAACACGGAAGAAATAGCTCAGCTCCGCCAATACTAGCCATTCATCCTCAGGGATAAAGCCACGCAACATCACCGGCATTACCCGCTCAAGCCATATGTGCCAATCATGACTCTTAAGACCAAATATTTTCAATTTTTCAAGGCTCGCTCCCCTTTTTAGATTCGCTGCATACCCATCGGGGAACATCAACTCCTTTTTCACCCACAGGATCATTTCCCTCATATCTGGCCTTCCAAGATTGAACCATGCCTTTGGCTTTGCCCAGTTCTTCTTTCCTTTCGGTTGTCGCATGTTTTGTAGCGGTCTATCACATAGAGCCTCCTGATCGACTCTAGCCTTAGGATTATCCTTTGTTTTCCCCTCTATGCCGAACAATGTACCAAAGAGGGCCTCGCCGACATTCTTTTCAGTGTGCATCACGTCGATGTTGTGTGGGCAAAGGAGGTCTTTACAGTAAGGCAGATCCCACAAGCATGTCTTGTGAGTCCAGGCGTGTTCTGAATTATACCCCTTGAAATACCCTGGACGCTCTGGATCCGGCTCGAGAGCGTTTAACTGATCTAGGGTCTGTTGGCCTGTCAACGCAAGTGGTGCAGAGTTTTTGACAACTCTACCTTTGATGAAGTTCTTCTTGTCTTTTCTGAACTTATGACGAGGATCCAGGAACTGTCTATGCATGTCGAAGCAAGAAAACTTGCCACCCGCCTGCAACCGACGAAACTCAAGAGCTGCCTTGCATGTGGGGCACGGGAACCTACCATGCACACACCAGCCAACGAATAGCGCATACGCCGGCAAGTCATGCATCGAGTACATGTACCACACACGCATTAGGAAGTTTTTTTGTAGCGGCGTCGTATGTCTTGATCCCATTATCCCAAGCTTCTTGCAATTCATCCTTAAGTGGCTGCATGTACACATTCATACTCTTCCCCGGATAGTTGGGCCCCGGAATTATCAATGTTAGGAAAATGTTCTTTCTTTGCATAATCTGTCCGGGAGGGAGATTGAGTGGAATGACAAATACAGGCCAACAGCTGTATTGGGCTGCCATCATACCAAACACGTTGAACCCATCCGTGCTTACGGCGATTCGAGGATGCCTTGGATCCGCCGCTTTAGCATGATGTATTGCATCGAAGCGCTTCCACGCAAAACCGTCTGATGTGTGTACCAACATCGGCTCCCCATCTGCATCCAGTTTGGTTCTTTTGCCCAATTTGTGCCATGTCATCTGTCTAGCCGTCTCTTCGACCATGAAAAGACGTTGAAGTCTTGGTATGATTGGCATATACCGAAGAACATTAACTGGGATTTTTGTCTGACTCTTCTCACCCATACCGTTGTCTACCACAACATACCTGGAAGACTGGCAAACGGGACAATACTTCAAGTCCGCATACTCAAGCCTAAATAAGGCACATCCTTTCTCACAGGCATCTATCTTCTCATAGGGCATCTTAAGTACACGGAGGATTTTGTCCGACTGGTACAGGTTTGCAGGCATTACATGGCCTTTGGGTAGAAAGCGTCCAAATAGTGTCATCATCGCGTCGTAGCATTCTCTGCCCAAGTTGAATTGAGCCTTTAGAGCCATTACTTGTGCGATGGCATCCAGCTGACAAAGCTCAGTGTGCTCGTGGAGAGGACGTTTTGAAGACTCCAACATATCATTGAAGGCCTTTGCAGATTCCTCCATCTCATCATCTGAATCCCGAGCATCATCAAAGTCTTCCACCATGTCTTCCATCCCGGTACCATGCTCGTCGGTGCGACGACGGCCCTCCTCAGCTCTGGCACGTTGGGTAGACTCACCATGAAATGTCCAGACCGTATAATTAGGCGTAAAACCCCACTTCTGCAGGTGTTTGATCATTTCAAACTCTGACCTCTTATGATAGTTGTCGCACTCGACACAGGGGCACCAGGATTGGCTCTGTCCATTTGCAAATGCGACTCTCACAAACCCCTTGGTTTTTGTTATCCATTCATGGGTCATGTCTTTCTGACTAGTGTGACCGGTGTACATCCACGCACGATCACTCATCTTGCCTAGCTACTGGACACACAAGAAATATATACATAATTCAGCAAACCATATTCATCAGTTAATAGAGTTTGTCAGTTTTATTACGTCCATGCAACCTAGACGCTAATAGGTAAAGATAGGTCCTAATCCCACCCGAGTATGTGTAGATTGGGTTCGTTTTCCCATGCTCTACTCCGGATCCGATGCAAAATTTCGGCAGCACCTCCCCATTGTTCTCCTGATACACGTCTCCGCAATAAGCAAAGAGGATGTGTACCCGGAGAACAACAGGGAGGCGCTGACGAAATTCTGCATCGGATCCAGAGCAGAGCATATGGGAAAACGAACCCAATCTACACATACTCGGGCTGTCCATGGATAATGTTGGACAATTCGAAAGAATCACGGTTATAAATATGCAAATGCATGCATATTTATAGATGTAACCCTTTCGAACGGGAGACGCATAGTGGTCACGCATACTGATGATTCAATCTACCTACAACTAGCATTTTTCATCGGCACGAAGACCGGAACATAACAAATGATTGGGGGAGGAGATGTCATTTGTGCTCACCCACGAACGCCGGGGCAGAGCTCGTTGAACGTACGGGGATGTCGTCGAACACCAGACCCTCGCAGCGACGAAACAACTGCACATTTAAATCCACCCGATCAACACAAATATGTATGATGTTTTTCATAACAAAATCGGAAAATATATGACCTACTCATAACTCGTAATTGGTTTGTTGTTCAAGTTCGGCCGGTTGTTAATCATAGGCTGGCTTGTTTAGTTGTAGCAGTATGCTATATTGAGAGAATTCGAACTTACTGGGTGTATTTGTCACCCTGATCTCTGGTGTTTCATTTACAATGTATTTCCTATTTGGATGTACAGAGATTTACTGTGTAGTCCATAGTGGATTTTCAGTGCAACTAAGCATATTTTACAGTGTGATTTTCTAGTGGTTAGATAGTAGATTTTACAGCGTAATCCCGGTTGTTTTACAGTTTAATTCTCAGTGGGTTGCAATGTAATTCCTTTTTTTGGACTTACAATGTATTTCTGCCTTAGATTTACAGTGTATTTGTGAGTTAATTATAGTGGATTTACAGTGTTTTTTGCGACTGGATTTACAGTGTAACTGCGAGTGGATTTACAGTGTATTTGTGAGTGGACTTACAGTGTCATTGCTAGTTGATTTACAGTGTAATTCATATTAGACTTTCACTGTATTTATCAATGTATTTACAGTGTAATTATAAGTGTATGTTTCAAAACAAAAATCTTAGTGGGCTTGCAATGTTTTTCCTATTTATAGCCCATGCCCTTTCTCTTTTTTTATCCTAGTTTTCGCATCCTTGAGTGTGTAGCTTGATATACGATTCTTCCCCATTTCTCAGTGGAAATCCTCTTAGATGGATTTGGAACTCATACTGGATGTGCATTATAAGCATTGAAATCTTCTTTAGGTGGCTAGTGGTTTTTTATAGTGGTTTTGTAGTGTACTAACAGAGATGTAGAGTGTAAATAAGTAGCACTGGTATATGTTGTTCTTGATGTACTGGTATTTTTTCATCTTGGCATCATTTATCTTTATGTACTTCTTTCATTTGCAGCTAACAACAAAATAAAAGCACTGGAAATTTGGTAACAGCAAAATAAGTATCACCAATGCTTTCTCTCAAATTAAGACTCAATCGTTTCTTATTGACTTTACTCTCATCTGGTAGAGTACTTCATTTCCTCTTTGAATGCTTCATCTCTTTAACTTTCTCTTCTCTGTTTTTCCTTTGCTTTCTTTCTCTAGTATATGCTGTTCTTCCTTTTGCAGGCATCTCATGGTCCCCATTTGTAGGCTTGCCATGGTCTTGTTTCTGCTACTTCTTCCTTTTTTTCCTGTTTTCCCTCTGATTGTTTCCATGATCTTAGATTTGGTTTTATTTTATCTCTGAAACCTAGTGAACATTCATAGGATTTACAGTGTAATTACAGTTCTATTACAGTGTAAACTCAGGGGTAATTACATTGTAATCACAGTGCATTTTCCAGTGTAACTACAGTTCAATTACAGCATTTACACTGTAATTTCAGGGTTAATTACACTATAATTTTCAGGGCAATCACACTCCTAATTTTTACTGTAATTAAAGTGTAATTTCTGTGGTAGTTACAGTGTATTTTTCAGGGGTATAATCACTCCGTAAATCACTGGGATTTTTAGTGTGATTTCAGGTACATCACATAGCCAATTACAGTGTAATTTCAGGGCTAGTTACACTGCAATTTAAGGGTATTTATGCTGTAATTACACTGTAAGTTCAGGGAATTTCTAGTGTAATCTCAATGCAATTTTACAGTGATCTTTCAGTGTAATGCAAAAGGAAGAACAGTGACAATTGGGGGACAGGAGAGAAGCCGTGGACAGGGAAGAAGCAGAGGACGAGCTCACCTTGCAATTTAGGCTTCGGGGGCGTGGTCGTCCTGGTGCCGCTCCTAGCTTGGGAGCATCGCTCGGGACGGGGCGGTGGGCGGCCTGGATCCGGAGAGGCGACCGACGGGGACCGGCGCGGCCGGCCTTGATCCTTGGGGTGGCGGGCGGCGCCCGGCGGGGAGGCGCAACCGGTCGGTCTCCTCCCTCGCAATGGGGTGGGAATGGGCCGGCGGGATGGCCTATCCTCCGGCCATGTAGGGGAAACCGACGGCGGCGGCGGCGGCGAACAGTGAGGGCGGCGGCGACTGGTGATGGCGGCGGGGAACCCTATCCAGCGCGCACGGGAGTGGGCTGGGACTATTTTGGGGTGGCTGGGGTTTTTTTAGGGAGGATGGGGGTTTTCTTTTCTTTAATTTTTCACTCTTTGCTTTTTTTAGCAAGGAGAGAGATAGTCCCCCTCTTTGCCATCAGCCAGCACATGGCAAAGGCCCACCTCTTTGCCATCAGCCAGCAGATGGCAAAGAATCTTTGCCGTCCGCTGGCAGATGGCAAAGAGGTGGGGCTAGAGGGCCGTTACAGCGCCGTCATCCATTGGGCCCATCCACTTCTTTGCCGTCTGCCAGCAAACGGAAAAGATTCTTTGCCATCAGCTGGCAGATGGCAAAGAGGTGGGTTGATAGGCCGTTACAGCACCGGCATCCACTGGACCCCACCCACCTCTTTGCCTTCTGCCAGCGGACGGCAAAGATTATTTGCCATCAGCTGGCAGATGGCAAAGAACTGGCTGATGGCAACCAGGTTCTTTGCCATCTGTCAGTTCTTTGCCGTCTGTTTTTTGTAAGCAGATGGCAAAGACGTTCTTTGCCATCCGCTGGCAGACGGCAAAGAAATGACTGATGGCAAATTCTCTGTTTCCAGTAGTGGCTAAGGGTTATACCCAAAAGGAAGGTGAAGAGTTCTTTGATACTTACTCACCTGTGGCTCGACTGACCACTATTCGAGTTCTACTTTCACTAGCTGCCTCGCATGGTCTTCTCGTTCATCAAATGGATGTTAAGACTCCTTTCCTAAATGGAGAGTTGGACGAGGAAATTTATATGAAACAACCAGATGGGTTTGTACTAGATGGTCAGGAAGGAAAAGTGTGCAAGTTGCCGAAGTCTTTGTATGGACTCAAGCAAGCACCCAAACAGTGGCATGAGAAGTTTGAAAGAACTTTAACCGTTGCAGGCTTCGTTGTAAACGAAGCTGATAAATGTGTGTACTATCGCCATGGTGGGGGCAAAGGAGTTATTCTTTGCTTGTATGTTGATGACATACTGATTTTCGGAACAAATCTGAATGTTATTAAGGAGGTCAAGGATTTCCTATCTCGTTGTTTTGAGATGAAGGATTTAGGAGTGGCTGATGTCATTTTGAACATCAAGTTGTTGAGAGACGATGATGGTGGGATTACATTGCTTCAATCTCACTATGTGGAAAAGATCTTGAGTCGCTTTGGCTATAGTGACTGCAAGCCCTCTCCAACACCGTATGATACGAGTGTGTTACTTCGAAAGAATCGAAGAAAATTGCTAGAGATCAATTGAAATATTCTCAGATTATTGGCTCGCTTATGTACTTAGCCAGTGCTACAAGACCTGACATCTCTTTTGCTGTTAGCAAACTGAGTCAGTTTGTCTCAAAACCAGGAGATGTGCATTGGAAAGCTCTAGAGAGAGTTTTGCATTATTTGAAAGGCACTGCGAATTATGGAATTCACTACACTGGGCACCCAAAGGTGCTTGAAGGGTATAGTGACTCAAACTGGATCTCAGATGTTGATGAGATAAAGGCCACGAGCGGTTATGTATTCACTCATGGAGGTGGCGTTGTTTCTTGAAAGTCTTGCAAGCAGACCATCTTAACGAGGTCAACAATGGAAGCAGAACTCACAGCACTAGATACAGCTACGGTCGAAGCAGATTGGCTTCGCCGGCTCTTGAATGACTTGCCGGTTGTTGAGAAACCTATACCGGGTATCCTTATGAACTGCGACAATCAAACTGTGATCAAGAAAGTGAGCAGCTCAAAGGATAACATGAAGTCATCAAGAAACGTTCAGAGAAGGTTAAAGTCTGTCAGAAAAATGAGAAACTCCGGAGTTATTGCATTGGATTATATCCAAACTGTTGGGGATCGTAGCAGAAATTTAAAATTTTCTACGCATCACCAAGATCAATCTATGGAGTAATCTAGCATCAAGGGGAGGGGGAGTGCATCTACATACCATTGTAGATCGCTAAGCGGAAGCATTGCAAGAACGCGGATGAAGGAGTCGTACTCGTAGTGATTCAGATCGCGGTTGATTCCGATCTAAGTGCCGAACCACGGCGCCTCCGCGTTCAACACACGTGCAGCCCGGTGACGTCTCCCACGCCTTGATCCAGCAAGGGGAGAAGGAGAAGTTCGGGAAGACTCCGTCCAGCAGCAGCACGACGGCGTGGTGGTGGTGGAGGAGCGCGGAACTCCAGCAGGGCTTCGCCAAGCACTACGAGAGACGAGGAGGGAGAGAGGTATGGCTGCGCCTGGGAGAGAATAACTCGTGTATTGGGCAGCCCCTAGACCTCAACTATATATAGGGGGAGGGGAGGGGGCTGCGCCCCCTCTAGGGTTCCCACCCCAAGGGGTGCGGCAGCCCCAGATCCCATCTAGGGTGGCGGCCAAAGGGGGAGAGGGGGAGGCGCACCTAGGATGGGCCTTAGGGCCCATCTGCCCTAGGGTTTGCCCCCATCTTCTCTTGAGGCGCCTTGGGCCTTGGTGGGGGGCGCCCCAGCCCACCTAGGGGCTGGTCCCGTCCCACTATTGGCCCACGCAAGCCTCTGGGGCTGGTGGCCCCTCCCGGTGGACCCCCGGACCCTTCCGGTGGTCCCGGTACATTACCGGTGATGCCCGGAACACTTCCGGTGGCCAAATCCTCACTTCCTATATATCAATCTTTACCTCCGGACCATTCCGGAACTCCTCGTGACGTCCGAGATCTCATCCGGGACTCCGAACAACATTCGGTAACCGCGTACATACTTTCCCTATAACCCTAGCGTCATCGAACCTTAAGTGTGTAGACCCTACGGGTTCGGGAACCATGCAGTCATGACCGAGACATATCTCCGGCCAATAACCAACAGCGGGATCTGGATACCCATGTTGGCTCCCACATGTTCCACGATGATCTCGTATACAATTCCCTTTGTCTACCGGTATAGTACTTGCCCGAGATTCGATCGTCGGTATCCCGATACCTTGTTCAATCTCGTTACCGGCAAGTCTCTTTACTCGTTCCGTAACACATCATCCCGTGATCAACTCCTTGGTCACATTGTGCACATTATGATGATGTCCTACCGAGTGGGCCCAGAGATACCTCTCCATTTACACGGAGTGACAAATCCCAGTCTCGATTCGTGCCAACCCAACAGACACTTTCGGAGATACCTGTAGTGCACCTTTATAGCCACCCAGTTACGTTGTGACGTTTGGTACACCCAAAGCATTCCTACGGTATCCGGGAGTTGCACAATCTCATGGTCTAAGGAAATGATACTTGACATTAGAAAAGATTTAGTAGACGAACTACACGATCTTGTGCTAGGCTTAGGATTGGGTCTTGTCCATCACATCATTCTCCTAATGATGTGATCCCGTTATCAACGACATCCAATGTCCATGGTCAGGAAACCGTAACCATCTATTGATCAACGATCTAGGCAACTAGAGGCTTACTAGGGACATGGTGTTGTCTATGTATCCACACATGTATCTGAGTTTCCTATCAATACAATTTTAGCATGGATAATAAACGATTATCATGAACAAGGAAATATAATAATAACCAATTTATTATTGCCTCTAGGGCATATTTCTAACACAAACGTCTAAAAATCTGGCAGATCCTTTTACTAAGGGTCTATCACGTAATGTGATAGATAATGCATCGAGGGAGATGGGTATGAGACCCACAATATGAGTTGTTCACAGTGGTAACCTATTCTTTGTGAGCGGAGATCCCGTGAATTAGATGTGGAAGACAAGCTGTTGATCAACTGAGAGGAGAGTATCCTTACTATTAACAATACCACTCCATGAAGATGCAATACTCTCCTAAACTGCATGGCAGGTTGATGTATATCTTAATGTGTTCTAAGTGGCTCATTTAAGTAGAGATGTTATCCTGCAGAACATCTTTTGAAGAACACACCTATATGAGTCTGATTGTCAAACGTCGCAATCTATGGGAGTAGGGTTCTCTCAAGTAAACTCATGAAAGGTCACGGAGTATGACGCATAAGCTCCACCCGCGGGGAAGACCCACGGTAGCCACGTATCGGTCAAGGCTTTATGTGAAGCTAAATTCGCAGAAAACTTGCAGTTCAAGGCCCAGTCCACTGTTCAAGTTGCTTACTAGTGTAGCATAGAGTTCTAGGTGGAAGTTCAACTTAATAGTCTTCACTGCAGTACCGGTATATAAAACAGTGTTTTGGAACCAAAGGCAATTTTTGTGTGCCTCTGGGATCTGGTGGGGGATTGCTGGAATTTTATCTATTTATGGGCCTAGCCCAATAACAATTTCAGAAATTCCTAATAAATCCTAGAGGCCCACTTAGCCCATTCGTGCAAGGCAAGGGACACTACTAAAGTTTAGTCCCACATTGCTAGTCTAGAGGGAGTTGGACCTCTTTATAAGGGAGGTTCTTTCCCCACTTGTATGAGCATGAGAACAAGAGGGACATCCACGCGCACTCCTCCTCCGCCGCCCGCCTCGTCACGACGCGCCGCGCCGCGGGTTGCGGGAATGAGCCGAGCCGATGTCTAAATTTTTGCCACGCACGACGGGTATACGAAAGGTCACGCGGGAGCTTATATAAGAGAGGTCGCTCTAGTTTCTGCCCTACATATGATAGGTTCTACTTCATCTAGTGTCTGTTCTAGATGTGTTTAGTTCAAGTTCATATATGCAGATGCTATTTACTTTCTCTCCGTCAGATTGCATGACTTGTTTTATCGCGGCTATATTAGTCATGCTTTATCTAGTATTTCTGTCAATAAAATCATTTGGTAAATTGCTCATATTTCCAACAGTATCCTCTCTCTCACGTTGCATGGATGACATAGTTTTGGGGGACCTGATATGAGGTATCCGTTGTGGATGCAGCCACACAGGCATTAAGGGCTGACCGGTCACTGTCCAGGGACGCGTTCGCGAACGTTTAGGGGTCGGATTTGCTAGATCCGGTCGTGGATGCTCTTATAGGGCAAGCAAGCAAGACAGCAAGTCCTTGGTGAGCTGGCAGTACACTGTAGCACTCTTGGAGATGGCGGCAACGGCGTGAGAGGAACAGGGGACCTCCTGGCTGATGACAGCTTGTTGATCGGCACTTACGCGAGAGAATCCTCAACCTCCATCCAGGCCTCGTACCGATTCACATCGTCTTCGGTCCAACCATCGAATTCTTCAGTTTCATCAGTGTCGATGAAGTTCAGGCTTGATGCAGGGAATTTAGGGTCCTGACAAACTAACTGTAGCTTTCAGTTCACTGCTGAATACCCCATCCAAAATGAAAAAGTTCACTGCTGAATACCCGAGCTGAACCGAATTCCATGTTGACCGCTTGGTTTTTCTTTGATTTTGCGATGACATCTTAGTTTTGATTAACACCTGCAGGTTGTGTATCACCTACTGATTAAGACCTGCGAGTCCATCGGTTGACAACCTGAGAGTTCACCAATGTGGAGAGAGCAATACATTTTCAACATGCATGACGCTGAAAATTAGTGTAGCTTTCTAAATAATTAGTCTTTGAGAACAACTATCTATAGGACTATTTTATCATATCAATGCGTTGTCCATCTCATGGTACAAATCTGCATGAAACTTCATGTATGAACCTCCCTAGGTGAAGTATGTGTTGATTTTTTGAAGTAGAAGGTTTTATTTGCACATATATCGACGCTCAACAAAATTTATCGTTCTAAATTGCCTAAGAAGGTTTCTAAATTTGTTGTTCTATGCGATGTAGTACTTGATATGTTCTCCATCAGTGATGAAGTGATGCGTGAACTGTTCGGATTCCATACAATATGTATTGTCTGATTTTTATACTATTCGTCAACATGTTTATTGCATTTTTTGGGAGTATTTATTGCAAATTTGCAATTGTAAAAAAGAATTGCCCCAACACAATTACATGATGTTCCAATCTTGATTAGGGTCCACATTGCAGCACAGTTTGAAGCAGGCAGGACAGACTTCTTCTCTCTCTTTTCCCGGTCAAATTTATTTTACAGGAAAAAAAGGAAGAAGTCCGCCGGCAGAAAAATTATAAGTGGAGATGCGAGGAATCGAACCCCGTGCCTCTATTCCGCATTGATTAGCGCTCTACAATTGAGCTACATCCCCTTTTACAAACAATACTATTAACTTTGGCAATTAATAAAATTATGAATCCGAAGTTTAGGACAATAATCAAAGACGGGCCCAATAGTATATCTTAAGAATGGGCTGTTACGAATGCATGGGCTGCAGCCCATAAGGACGTGATTTTTTTTTCTTTTGAGTTTTTCGACTCTTTTTTTCTTCTCAAGTTTCAGTTGTTTGCTTTATCGACAACATGCCGCATGTTATAAACGCTCTCGTCTAGCCCTGGACTGGGCAGTTCAAAACTATGTCGCAAGGAATTATCCGACGGATTGGGGATGGAGAACCACTCACATATGGGACCATAACTGGATTCTGAGAGGAAGTTACAAAAGGCCAATCACATCGCTTGTATAGAATCCTCCTCAAATGGTTTCTGATCTCATAGAGCCTACCACTGCAACATGGAGGGAGGAGCTGGTCCGATCTGTGTTCACACAATTTGATGCTGAGGCAATCCTCAAAATTCCATTATGCACGAGAAGGATTGCTGATGTTTGGGCCTGGTATGAGGAGCCGCGAGCCATTTTTTCAGTCTGCTCCGCATATCGTATATATGTTACTTCGGACCAAGTACAACAGGTAGAGTTGGCTGGAGGATCGTGAGGGTTCGTCACACATTGAGACAGAAAGCAATGAGTGGAAATCGCTTTAGAAAGTGCAAGTTTCGTCGAAACTCGGAGTATTTCTCTGGCGACTGGCGAGGCATTCTATACCGTCTGGTGCGGTACTCCATCGCTGGAACATGGCCACGACCTCTTCGTGTAACGGCCACGACCTCTTCGTGTAACTTGCGTGGTGCTCATGATACGTGGAGACACGCGTTGATAGACTGCCCAGTGTCGCGCAATACTTGGGCATTGTCTTCAGATGAAATTCTGGATCAAATGAGTACTCACCAGGAGGAGAGCGCAAAGACATGGATGTTTGCTATGAACAAAGATTTATCTTCAGAGGAATTTGTCAGGTTAGTGGTTACTCTATGGGACATATGGAGCACGTGAAGGAAGGCCATTCACGAGGATATCTTCAAAAGTCCACATGCAATACACGGGCATATCGAGGGAACTTCAAATCCTTACGAAGAAAGTTGAGACGAACAACACGGTGAGGCAACGTAATTCTGGATGGCTGGCACCTCCTGAGTTTCATGCAAAATTGAATGTCGATGCTGCTGTTAGAACTGGGCGCCGTGGAGCTGTTGGAGTGGTGTGCCGAAACCAGCAAGGGACTTTTCTTAGAGCGTCAGCTATAGTCTTTAACAACATCGATGATCCTGCTACACTGGAGGCTCTAGCTGTAAGGGAAGAGCTGGCTCTGTCAGTAGATTTGAATTTGCAACAAATTCATCTTGCTTCGGACTGTGAAGGGTGTGGTCCAAGATGTCTGGCGTGGAAGTGCTGCAGCTTATGGGGCGATCATCCAAGAGATCAAACTGAGTTTATCGTCTTTTATTTCATGTAATACAGTCCACGAGTTTAGGAGCTCAAATGTTGAGGCTCATAATTTAGCGAAGCATGCTTTGAGGTTAGGGCCTGGCCGCCATGTATGGTTAGGTCAGACCAATGGTATTCATTTCATCCCTGTAAACATTATGGTGGTTTGGATCAAGCTTCGCGAGGTTGTCTCAAAAAAAAAAAAATCACACGCAGGGAGCTGACCGAGTGGATTTGCTCCTGTGAGAGAAAAAAAAAGGTAAAACTAAGCAAGATGAGTTTTTTTTAGCATAGATCCTCCATCCCGTGCGTTACAAAGTCAGTCAAATCCAGATACTCTTTTTGGCCATTTGACCCGGATGTGTATCCTACTGCTTCAAACTATGTAGGAGCAATCCCCTAAAAAACTACTCCCTCCGTCCCAAATAAGTGTCTCAACCTTAGTACAACTTTGTACTAAAGTTAGTATTACAAAATTGAGACACTTATTTTGGCACGGAGAAAGTATGTAGGAGTAAGATTGATACCGAACTTATTTGCAAAAAAAAGAGATTGATACCGAACTGCTGCCTCACACGAAAACAACATTGTAGCACTAGTAGAAAACAGGGTATAGGTCACAGGGCAGTTTTCACATTAGCCCCGGTTCAGTCACGAACCGGGACCCATGGGGGCATTCGTCCCGGTTCGTGAGCCCAGGGGGCCGGCCGGGGCCTCGTGGGCATTGGTCCCGGTTCGTATGGAACCATTTGTCCCGGTTCGAGCCACGAACCGGGGCTAATGGTCCTCGCTCCTGACCCACAACCATTTGTCCCGGTTCTTGGCATGAACCGGGACAGAAGGCCCGGATTTAGTACCGGTTCATGCCACGAACCGGGACCAATGAGGTGCCTATATATACCCCTCGCCCGCGAGCAGAGCACTCCAGTGCTCTGTTTTTCTCTGGCCGGCGAGGGGAGGGCTTTGTGGTGCTCTAGCTCACCTCCTATGCACATGAGGTGTTCGATGAAATGCCCGAGCCACACTAGTTAAGCTTTGTCCTCTCGAAGCTCGACCTCAAAGCTCCATTTTCCTCGAGATTTGTCTAGGTTTAGTGGCCCGTCACGTCCCATTCCCGTCTTCACCGCCGTCGACCGCCTGCGCCGATCTCGTCGCCGGCAACACCGTGGTGAGCCTCTTGTTCTTATCTTCTTTTTGAAAGAAAAAAATTCTTACTTTAGATAGATACTTGTCTAATTTTCTTACTATTTTATTCCTTCTTATTACATAGTGCGATGGTTTTGGTATCCGCCCCCGTCGGCCCTCGTCCTGTCTATGATTCGGATGTGGTATATATTATCTTTTTATAACTATTTGATTCATTTATTGTTTATGACAAATATACCGACCAGCGTGACATAGATTTTATTTATCTAGGAGGTGGTTGAACCGGAAATTCTAACCGACCCTATTGTCGAGAGGTTAAATTTAGTTGAAGAAGAAAACAATTACTTGAAGGAAAAAATAAAAAAAATTGAGGAGGAGAAGATGATATTGGAGTTGCATGTTGCGGATGTCGTCGATGATCACAAGATCAAGATGGATGCAATGCGCTTGAAGATCAGAAAGATTAGAAAATATGCCATTCATACCGAGGCTTGGTATCATTATGCCGTTGGATCAATTGTTACCTTGGTTGCGATTATGATCGCATTTGTTTTCGCATTGAAATGTTTTACATAGTTTCAATGTATGGTTTAATTAATTAGATGCTCTGGAGAGCTATATATATGTTGTTAGATGAGAACTATGTATGTACTTTGGTTCTAATGTGATGATGAACTTCTATTAATTTGGTCACTTAATTATCTATTCATGATGTTCTGTAATGGTTTTTGACACACTTAATTATATATAATGCACGCAGATGAACCGGCAATGGATGTACGGTGACAGACACACCTCCGAGTACATTAAGGGCGTGCATGATTTTCTCGAAGTGGCTGAGGCAAACAAGCAGAATGGTTTTATGTGTTGTCCATGCCCTACATGTGGGAATACGAAGTCTTACTCTGACCGGAAAATCCTTCATGCCCACCTGCTTTACAAGGGTTTCATGCCACACTATAATGTTTGGACGAGGCACGGAGAAATGGGGGTTATGATGGAAGACGGCGAAGAAGAAGAGGACGATGACAACTATGTGCCCCCTAAATACGGTGATGCTGCAACGGGGGAAGCTGCTGAAGATCAAGAGGAACCAGACGATGTGCCCAATGATGCTGCAAGGGGGGAAGCTGCTGAAGATCAAGAGGAACCAGTGCCCGATGATGATGATCTCCGCCGGGTCATTGTCGATGCAAGGACGCAATGCGAAAGTCAAAAGGAGAAGCTGAAGTTCGATCGCATGTTAGAGGATCACAAAAAAGGGTTGTACCCCAATTGCGAAGATGGCAACACAAAGCTCGGTACCGTACTGGAATTGCTGCAGTGGAAGGCAGAGAATGTTGTGCCTGACAAAGGATTTGAGAAGCTATTGAAAATATTGAAGAAGAAGCTTCCAAAGGATAACGAATTGCCCGACAGTACGCAGCAAAGAAGGTCGTATGCCCTCTAGGATTGGAGGTGCAGAAGATACATGCATGCCCTAATGACTGCATCCTCTACCGCGGTGCGTACAAGGATCTGAACGCATGCCCGGTATGCGGTGCATTGCGGTATAAGATCAGACGAGATGACCCTGGTGATGTTGACGGCGAGCCCCCCAGGAAGAAGGTTCCTGTGAAGGTGATGTGGTATGATCCTATAATACCACGGTTGAAACGTCTGTTCAGAAACGAAGAGCATGCCAAGTTGATGCGATGGCACAGTGAGGACCGTAAGAAAGACGGGAAGTTGAGAGCACCCGCTGACGGGTCGCAGTGGGGAAAAATCGAGAGAAAGTACTGGGCTGAGTTTGCAGCTGACCCAAGGAACGTATGGTTTAGTTTAAGCGCGGATGGCATTAATCCTTTCGGGGAGCAGAGCAGCAATCACAGCACCTGGCCCGCGACTCTATGTATGTATAACCTTCCTCCTTGGATGTGCATGAAGCGGAAGTTCATTATGATGCCAGTTCTCATCCAAGGCCCTAAGCAACCCGGCAACGACATTGATGTGTACCTAAGGCCATTAGTTGAAGAACTTTTACAGCTGTGGAATGGAAACGGTTTACGTACGTGGGATGAGCACAAACAGGAGGAATTTAACCTGCACGCGTTGCTGTTTGTAACCATCAACGATTGGCCCGCTCTCAGTAACCTTTCAGGACAGACAAACAAGGGATACCACGCATGCACGCACTGTTTAGATGACACTGAATGCATATACCTGGACAAAAGCAGGAAGAATGTGTACCTGGGCCATCGTCGATTTCTTCCGACCAACCATCAATGTCGAAAGAAAGGCAAGCATTTCAAAGCCGAGGCAGATCACCGGAAGAAGCCCGCCATGCGTACCGGTGATCACGTACTTGCTATGGTCAATGATTTACACGTAATCTTTGGAAAGGGTCCCGGCGGACTAGCTGTTCCGAATGACGTTGAGGGACACGCACCCATGTGGAAGAAGAAATCTATATTTTGGGACCTACCCTACTCTACTGGAAAGAGCTAGAGGTCCGCTCTTCAATCGACGTGATGCACGTGACGAAGAACCTTTGCGTGAACCTGCTAGGCTTCTTGGGCGTGTATGGCAAGACAAAAGATACACCTGAGGCACGGGAGGACCTGCAACGTTTGCACGAAAAAGACGGCATGCCTCCGAAGCAGTATGAAGGTCCTGCCAGCTACGCTCTTACGAAAGAAAAGAAAGAAATCCTCTTCTTTGAATGCCTGCTCAGTATGAAGGTCCCGACTGGCTTCTCGTCGAATATAAAGGGAATAATAAATATGCCAGAGAAAAAGTTCCAGAACCTAAAGTCTCATGACTGCCACGTGATTATGACGCAACTGCTTCCGGTTGCATTGAGGGGGCTTCTACCGGAAAACGTCCGATTAGCCATTGTGAAGCTATGTGCATTCCTCAATGCAATCTCTCAGAAGGTGATCGATCCAGAAATCATACCAAGGCTAAGGAGTGATTTGGCGCAATGTCTTGTCAGTTTCGAGCTGGTGTTCCCACCATCCTTCTTCAATATCATGACGCACGTCCTAGTTCATCTAGTCGACGAGATTGTCATTCTGGGGCCCGTATTTCTACACAATATGTTCCCCTTTGAGAGGTTTATGGGAGTCCTAAAGAAATATGTCCGTAACCGCGCTAGGCCAGAAGGAAGCATCTCCATGGGCCATCAAACAGAGGATGTCATTGGGTTTTGTGTTGACTTCATTCCTGGCCTTAAGAAGATATGTCTCCCTAAATCGCGGTATGAGGGGAGACTGACTGGAAAAGGCACGCTTGGAGGGGGGAACTCAATAATATGCAGGGACGGATATTCTTGGTCTGAAGCACACTACACAGTTCTACAGAACTCTACCTTGGTGACCCCGTATGTCGATGAACACAAGAACAGTCTGCGCTCCAAACACCCGGAGCAGTGTGACGACTGGATTACATGTGAACACATCAGGACTTTCAGCAGTTGGTTGGAAACACGTCTCAGAGGTGACACCACTGTTTGTGATGAGTTGTACTCGTTGTCCAGGGGACCATCTTCGACTGTATTGACTTACAAAGGATACGAGATAAATGTGAATACATTTTACACCATCGCCCAAGATCAAAAGAGCACCAACCAAAACAGCGGTGTCCGCTTTGATGCAGCAACCGAGAGGGGAAATGACACATATTATGGTTACATAATGGACATATGGGAACTTGACTACGGACATGATTTTAAGGTCCCTTTGTTTAAGTGCAAATGGGTCAATCTGTCAGGAGGCGGGGTACAGGAAGACCCACAGTACGGAATGACAACAGTGGATCTGAACAATCTTGGGTACACTGACGAACCGTTCGTCCTAGCCAATGATGTGGCACAGGTTATCTATGTGAAGGACATGTCTACCAGACCGAGGAAAAGAAAAGATAAGGAAGCGAATACATCATACGATGAGCCCAAGCGGCACATAGTTCTTTCAGGAAAAAGGGACATTGTGGGAGTGGAGGGCAAGACAGACATGTCTGAAGATTATGAAAAGTTTAATGAAATTCCTCCCTTCAAAGTCATGGCTGACCCAAGCATCCTGATAAACGATGAAGATTATCCATGGTTACGGCGCAATAAGCAAATGACACAAGCGAAGAAAAAGTGAAGACTTTCTCCCGCAACTATTATGATGATAGCATGCCAACTTTGTAATAGACGAGTATAATACCATTGTCCGTTTTGTACAAGAAGTGCATCTAGTTTTTGCCGTAAACCTCTCAACTTTCTTGCACATGCTATGTGGATGAAATGATGATACCATGCCAACTTTCAACCTTTTCAGAATTCATTTGAAATGCTTTATAAGCCCTGAGTGCAGAGAGGTTAGGCCCGTAAGCCTGCTTTAGAGAGGAGCTCGACAGCTCAGGCGCACCGCACCTTATAAACAGGTGCGGCTCTCTCTTAGCTAGCAAGGTGGGACTAAACTCACCACCACGCCGCTGTGCAAGGCCATTGGTCCCGGTTGGTGGCACGAACCGGGACCAATTCCACCCTTTGGTCCCTGTTGGTGCCACGAACCGGTACTAATGAGGCTGTGGCCCCACGAGCACCTTTAGTACCTGTTCGTGGCACGAACCGGTACTAGAGTTTCTTACTAGCTAAGCAGTTTTTTAGTCCCACCTCGCTAGCTGAGAGGCACTAGGAGCGGTTTATAAGCCCTGAGTGCAGAGACGATGAAGAAGAGGCGCAATGCTCACGTTGCTTAGCTTCAAGCCTTGAGGAATAAGGTAGACTGCATCGAGCTATGTGCAGTGCAGTCTACACTATTCCGAAAGGCTTGAAGCAAATCAACGCGCATTGCGCCTCTTTTTTATTTTTAATCATTAAAAGCAAAAAGAATTTTCATAAAGAACTTTTTTTGATAGAAACTTTAATCGCAGAAAGAATTATCATAAAGTAAAATAAATAAGTAATTAGAAACAAAATAAAATAAAATAAATAAGTCTTTTTTTGTAAGTAGAAATAAAACAAAATAAATATAGCAAAAAAGAAAATAAAAAAACTAAATACAACAAAAAGAATTTTCATAAAGAACTAATGGCACTAATAGAAAGTTTATATGTTTTCTAAAACTAATGGCACTAACAGACAGTTTATAATTTTTCTGACCTAAAAGCAAAAAGAATTAAAAAATAAAACAAAAAACAAAAGAAAATAAATAATGCAAAAAATTTAAAAAACTGCCACCTATTGGGCCACCACGGCGTGAATACGACTAGAAACCCAACCTGGGCCAGGATTCAGGCCCGCAGAAGGCCCAATAGGCCAACAGACAGCACAGTGTGACATTAGGCCCGTAAGCCTGCATTTGAGAGGAGCTCGAGAGGGCAGCCGCAGTGGAGCTTATAAACCACTCCGAGCCCCTCTCAACTAGCGAGGTGGGACTAAACTTTTGGCCGCGGGCAGCGCAAGGCCTTTGGTCCCGGTTGGTG
>NC_057799.1:638365790-638399417 GCF_018294505.1 Triticum aestivum | reverse complement strand
CCCCTCCCCGATAACATTATTTTCCCGTGTATGTATGTCGTCGTTGTCGATATATATAACTCCCTCCCAGATAACTTCGACATGATGGACGGTCGATATGTATACCCCCTCTCGACCGTGATAACTTATACCACGGGAGCACCCCCCGGCCCTCTCGCTCGACCAAAACTCTCGAGGACACCCAAACCCTAGAAAAAAATGATGTCGGTCTCCTACCCCCTCCCGCCGCGCCCCTACCCTTGAAGCGTTGCCTAGGCCACCCCAAACCCGGAATAAGCTAGGTCTACGTTTGCACTAATATATCCACCTGCTGTCATGTTTGTGTAATAATTGCCATGTTGTAATATTTGCAGAAACAATGGAGCACGGACGAGATGAGCAAGCAGAAGATGTGTTGGGGGACATAATCTTAGCCGGAGGTGATATCTTGTCGTATCTTAACGACAATGATGGTCTGGAAGAACAGGGTGAAGAAGCAGGTTGCGGTGATCGAAGAGTGGAGGAGGAAAGATATGATTACGATGTCTCCGGTGACCCAATGCTGGTGCAAGAAGGAGCCCGTGGTGACGGCTCCAGTGACCGAACAGAGTCCGGCCAGGTAAATATATTAGTTAAGCCTGTGCTGACTAGCTAATTGATGCATTCATTGTTTTGGTATGTACACATATTAATTAACACTCGTCTTTCTTCTTTTTTCTAGCCCTCCGGATCGAGCACAACTGTGGTAAAGAGACGAGGCCCGAAGAGAAAGTTGCGCTCGGATGAAAGGTTTGAGATCACAGCAATCGCGCGCGACGGCCAACCGATTGAACCCCTCCGGACAAAGGATGCTTTTGCTGCTCAGTGCGGGGTTCTAGTTAGGGACAAGATCCCGATCAGCATCCACCAATGGTATAAGCCTAAGAAGGAAGACCCTGAGGTGTCTTATATCAATGATATGCAGAAAGATGATCTTTGGACTGAGCTGAAGGCAAATTTCACCCTACCGCCAGAGGAGGATCCGGAGAAGCCAGTTATAGAGCAATTAATCAAGTCTCATGCTCTTAAGAAGATGGCAGACCTATTCAGGAGGTGGAAGAATGAGCTGAAAACGTTTGTCGACAAAGAAGAGACACCTGAATTCATCGGCCGGTATGAGAAGATCAGAGATCACTGGCCCGCATTTGTGGCCCACAAGACATCGGAAAAGAGTAAGAAGATGTCAGCGACAAACAAGATGAATGCTGCGAAGAAGAAGCTTCACCATCGCACGGGGTCAGGTGGCAACCTCAAAGCCCGGCCTAAGTGGGCCAAGTCTGAGAGGGATCTGCTTGATAAAGGGATCGCACCACAGACAATGAACTGGCTAGACCGTTGCCGGACTTGGTTCTTCGGGGCTGGCGGAACCTTGGACCCTGTATCAGGGAGGTGTCGTTGGACGGACGAGCAACTTCCAATACCCGTCAAGAAGATTCAGCACTATATCGATGCAGCGCAGCAAGGGACGTTCGTTCCAGACAGAGAGAATGACGAGCTCACAATGGCCCTCGGGAATCCTGAGCACCCTAGACGGACACGAGGCACGCCAGGCTCCGTTCGTGGAAGGCTGGTTTTCCGGACGCGGGGGGTTACAAAACCCAGGAGAGGAGGAAAAAAGTGGAGCAGATCCAAATTCAGCGTCTGCACGAAAGGGTTCAAGTGCTAGAGGAACGAGACAGCAATAGAGATGCCGAAACTGCCCCCGAAGCTACACCGCCATCTCAGCGTAGAAGCAGCGTGGCTTCCACCGAGCTGCCTCAGCTGGAGCATGCGGCTACTCCTAGCTACCTCGTGGATGCTATCACGGAGTCTCAACATTGCCACCTTATGGCGGAATGGCAGAACTTGAAAGTCAAGGCGGCTGTTGGCTCTGTTTTACCTACTGAACCCGGCGCAACCTACCACTGCCGGCCGATTCCTAAAGGATATGCTAGGGTGATGGTGGATGAAATAACGGAGGGATTTGAGGACCTCCAGCTTGACCATCCTACCGGTGAAGGGGAGACTCGGCTGGGTTTAGCTCTGAAGACTCCATGCCTATGGCAGAAGGAGCTCATCAAGCTTCCGAACTGCACGGCTCCGGCGAGTAAGGGCACTCCGCCTCCTCCTCCGCCTCCTCCTCCGGCGAGTGATCAGGGCACTCAGCCTCCTTCTCCAGCGCGTGGCGGCACTCCGCCTCCTTCTCCGCCAGCGCCAGCGCGCCAGAGCAGCCAGCCTCCTCCTTCTCCGCCTCGTCAGCAAGGGCGGAAGAGACCCGCCGCCGCTGCGGCTGCTCCGGCGCGTCGTAGTCCTTCTCCTCCGCCTCGTAAGCAAGGAAAGAAGACAGCCGCAGCCGCTCCGTCTGCTCTGCCGGCGTCTAGCAGTACAGCTGCCAGAGGCGGGAGGCAATACAGATTCGGTCCTTCTCTGAAGACTCCAGAGAAGTTACCATATGAGAGGACCGAGGAGGAGAACGCGAAGATCGTGCGAGCCGAAGTGAAGAACTTCTTTGAAGGGGTCAAAGCAAAGAAACATCCACCTCCGGAGGAGAAGGTAGATCCGGTGAAAGCAAAGCGCACTCTGGCTGCCCTGACAAAACCACCAAAGTCTCCGCCAAAAGGCAACTATGAGCGCGTTCTTGCAAAGGCATATGCCGAAGCGGAGCGGTCGGGAAGTACTGTCAGTGATAAAAGGATGAAAGAACGACGAGCTGGGAAAAAAATTGCCCAGCTCAGCGAACAAGAGAACCAATCGTGCCCCCCGCTCAAGGTGTCAAAAGACATCGTCGCTAATGATCCGGGTATGGTGCCCGGTTATACCGATCTTGGAGATTACCTGCCCGACGATGTACATTATGAAATCATGGAGGTGGACGAACACAAATACCATTACGGGAAGCCTCTCGTCAAAGATGTCAAATCTCTAAGCACGATGATGCGAAGACTACATGATTGGTACATGAAAACCTGCAGAGAGTCTGATGGGATGAGTACTTTAACGCTGAGAGTTAAACCAGAGCATGACCTCGTTGGAATTGAACTGCTGAATGTTCCATTTGAGGATTTCTTCAAGTTTTTACAATCTAAAGTCCCTCGATAAAACAACGATCACTTGCTACTGTCTGTAAGTAGTACTACTTCTGTCATTAAGTCTCTCTATATAGGTCAGCTCTTTCATTGCATGTATTTATACTTATCCTCACTATATTATGCAGATTGAAGATCGCTGAATTGAAGAAAAGACAAATCGGTGATATTGGGTTCACTAACACAAATCTCATAGATGATTATCAGGTTAAATTTCATGCCAAAGATACCGAGGCCAACTTGCTACAATCGTTGGTAATAAATCAAAACAAAGATATAATACTCTTTCCTTACAACTTCAAGTGAGTGTTACTGTCTTCTGCATATTCGGTTTCCCTTTATTAGTCCAGGTTATGGTAATGTAATTGATGACTTATGCATGCATGCGTAGCTTCCACTATATTCTCCTAGAGATTAAGCTTGAGCCGGGAGTAGTAACCGTCTTAGACTCAAGACGAAAAGATCCCCAGGACTATGCGAACATGACTCAAATGCTCCAGAAGTAAGTTAAATCGATCATTATCCACCATATCAGCAACTTTGTTCATTTCCTGATATCAAGTAATTGTTTTCTTTGTCTGGCAGGGTTTGGAGAAAATTCACCTCAAAAGCCCCGGAACTGCCGAACCAACTGCAATTTAGACACCCGAAAGTAAGTACTATAGTAGCATGTTCCGCGCATCTCCTAGTGATTCAAGCGCTAGTTTGATCAATACCATTTAGCATGCTTGCTTATCAGTTTGATTAACCTCTATTTCTTGTAAAGTGGTTGTGGCAGCAACCCGGGAATAATTACTGTGGATATTACATTTGCGAGTCCATCCGCTACCATACCTTTGAGCGGGGCTACACTGAAGAACAATATGAAGTGCGTAAGCAATAATATTCACAATTTTATTTTATTACCATCATTTGTGTTGAGTTTCATTTATTCATATATATATGTATTGACCCCCTTCTTCAAATTAAATTTTTCGGAAGCGGGATCAACTCCTAGCACCAGATCGTATGCGAGGAATTCAAGAGGAATTGGCGGCATTCTTCCTTGACCACGTGATCGCTGAAAACGGAGAATACTATGTGGACCCTGTGTTCCTACAATATAATTAGGAGATTGTATTGTAAGAGATAATTATTGTATATATATAGCCGGTAGTGTCGGATAGATATACGAGAACTTGTTGCTCGACCAATATCTCGGAGAAGGAGAGGTGGTCGATATCACTTCTCTCTGTATGCATATATATATATATGTTCATGACGATCTTCTGTTTCCTTCATTTGATTACTAGCTAGCGTGTCTACTCCTCTCCATACGTATATAGTACGTAGCGTCCACAAAGCACGGAGATAAGAGAGGACACTTCTCTCTATTAATTAGCTAGCTAACACAATATATGAAACACCTAAATTAACCCCCCAAAACCCCTAAACCACCCCCTTTCAAAAAAAACAAAAACCTCAGCTCCTGCCAGGTGCTGACGCGTGGATGCCTATTGGTCCCGGTTGGTGGCACCAACCGGGACCAAAGGCCCTCCTGCCTGGGCTCCCCGCACCGGCCACGTGGACGGCCTTTAGTCCCGGTTCGTGTAAGAACCGGGACTAAAGGGCTAGGGCATTAGTAACGACCTTTTAGTCTCGGTTCCAGAACCGGGACTAAAGGCCCTTTTCCAGAACCGGGACTAAAGACCCTTTAGTCCCGGTTCCAGAACCGGGACTAAAGCCCCTTTTCCTACTAGTGTAGATGCAGCCACGCAGGTATTGAGGGGTGACCGGTCACTCTCCATAGCGACGGAGCCACCTCCTGGCTACCCGGGGAAGCTACCCGGCTCAGCCATGCCTTCTCGTTTTAATAATAGTAGTAAATGGAGAGCCAATCACCATTTATAGGGGCAAACAACTGATAGACAACAGCTCCGTGTACTTTGCCCCGGCTTGCCGGCCGAGCTGGCTCCGCCACTGACTGTCCTTGAACGCGTCCGGACAGTCCATGGACGAATAGGGGGTCGGATTTGCTAGATTCGGCTGTAAATACTCTTATAGCGCAGGCAAGCAAGACCGTTGACGCCAAGTCGTTGGTGAGCTGGCAGTACACTGTAGCTGTCTTGGTGATGGCGGCAACGTCATGATGAGAAACAGGGGACCTCCTGGATGACTTAGGCGAGAGAATCCTCAGCGTCCATCCAAGCCTCGTACCGATTCACATCGTCTTCAGTCCAACTGTCGATTTCTTCAGTTTCGTCAGTGTCGATGAAGTTCAGGCTTCATGCAGGGAATGCAGGTTCCTGACAAACTAACCGTAGCTTTCAGTTCACTGCTGAACACCCGAGCTGAACTGAATTCCATGTTGACCGCTTGGTTTTTCTTTGAATTTGCGATGACATGTTAGTGCTGATTAACACCTGCAGGTTGTGTATCACCTGCTGATTAACACCTGCGAGTCCATCGGTTGACAGCCTGGGAGTTCAGCAATGTGCATAGAGCAATGCATTTTCGACATGCATGACGTTGAAAATTAGTGAGCTGATCACAAGTTCATACCAACTCCGGGGCAGTGAAGTGAACAGTCCTAATCTAAATGATAACAAGTACTCCCTAAATCGGAGCGGAGGGAGTACATCCCAAAATTTGTGAAGATCCGTGTTTCCTGGCACCATCAAGTTCTCTGAGCAGATTCACCGCGGTGTGACTGTCTAGTATAACAAGTTTTGCTTGGTTTCGGTGAGGAAGGGGTGATGACGTTGGCACGCCTTCAGTTTGTTTCAGTGCTTGTAGTCGTCGGTAGGTGGTTTAAGGTTTTGATTGTAATTTTTATTATTTCTACAGCGATGACATATGGATTGATCGAAAGTTATTTTTTTTAAAAAGCACAGCAACGGAGCCATATAAAAGAAGAGTTAAAAACGCCTCCTTTTCCAACTTGCACTTAAACAAGTACTCTACTCCCTCAGATTATGAAATTCCTCGGTTTCTCCTCCTCTTGGTCTCCCTCCTCCCTCAGATTCATGGCCGGCGATTTTATTTTTGCCACTCACAGTCCACGCTGAATCTTGGAGGAGCATCCATCCATGGGGCTTCCTGGCGCCGGCACGGCGGCCAACGGCGGCGGCATGGCCGAGTTCTTGGGGAGGAAGAGCAGGTACGTGCGCATGGACAACGTGCTCCCGCCGGAGCCGGAGGTGGAGAAGGGGGACGGCGTCGGCGGCGGGGTCCGGGTTCGCGGCGGCGCGAGGAGACACGTCTTCTTCTGCTCCGTCTTCGCCTCCCTCAACCACGTCCTCCTCGGCTACGGTACGGTGAGCAGCTAGCGGAGCTCTGCCTCAAGCTCAATGGCGTTTCTTGATGCAGATTTGTCAAAGCTTTCGCTTTGTTGCTCTGTCTCTCTCTGCAGATGTCGGCGTGATGAGCGGCTGCATCATCTTCATCCAGAAGGACCTCCACATCGACGAGGTGCAGCAGGAGGTGCTCGTCGGCTGCCTCAGCTTCATCTCGCTCCTCGGCAGCCTCGCCGCCGGCAGGACGTCCGACGCCATCGGCCGGAAGCGGACCATCGGCCTCGCGGCCGCCATCTTCCAGGCCGGCGCCGCCGTGATGGCGCTCGCGCCGTCCTTCGCGGCCCTCATGGCCGGAAGGCTGCTGGCCGGCGTCGGCATCGGGTTCGGCCTCATGGTCGCGCCTGTGTACATCTCGGAGATCTCCCCGGCGGCGCTGCGGGGCTCGCTCGCCTCCCTCCCGGAGATATTCATAAGCTTCGGCATCCTCCTCGGCTATGTCTCCAACCTCGCCTTCGCGGGCCTCCCTGACCACGTCAACTGGCGCGTCATGCTCGCCGCCGGCATCCTCCCGTCCATCTCCGTCGCCTACGTGCTCACGGTGATCCCGGAGTCGCCGCGGTGGCTGGTCATGCAGGGGCGCACCGGCGAGGCGCGCGCCGTGCTTGTTAAGGTAACCGAGACCGAGGGCGAGGCGCAGGAGAGGCTCGCCGAGATCGAGGAGTCGGCGCGCGTGACGAGCGCCGGCAAAGTGGTTTGGAGAGAGATTATGAGGCCGTCGCCGGTGATCCGCCGGATGCTAATCGCCGGGCTGGGCGTCCAGTTCTTCCAGCAAGCCACCGGCATCGATGCACTCGTCTACTACAGCCCGACCATATTCCGGGACGCCGGCATCGCCACGGAGGGCCACCTCCTGGCCGCCACCGTCGCGGTCGGGCTCTCCAAGACGATCTTCATCGTGATCGCCATACTTCTGGTGGACCACGTCGGACGGAAGCCCCTGCTCCTCATCAGCACGGTAGGCATCACCGCCTGCCTGGCCGTGCTCGCCGCGACGCTCTCCCTGCTGGCGCGCGGCGCGCTCCCGGGCGGCGCGGCGGTCGCGCTGGCCATCGTGACGGTGTGCGGCTTCGTGGCCTTCTTCTCGGTGGGCATCGGGCCCATCAACATGGTGCTGAGCTCGGAGATCTACCCGCTGAGGCTGCGCGCGCAGGCGGTGGGCCTCGGCCTGGCGGTGAACCGGCTGACCAGTGGCGCCGTGGCCATGTCGTTCCTGTCCATCTGCCGCGCCGCGTCCGTGGCCGGCGCGTTCACGGCGTTCGCGGCCGTCTCGGCGCTGTCCGTGGCGTTCGTGCACTGGTTCGTGCCCGAGACCAGCGGCAAGACGCTCGAGGAGATCGAGTTGCTGTTCGGGGAAGCCGGTGGCAGCGGCGGCGTGGTGGAGCTCGGCGACGGTGAACATCTGGTGCACGGGCGATGCGAACCGGACGGCCGGCGGTGACATTTCTGTGTTGAGGACAGAAATTGGTGTCAGGGAAAAGCTAAAAAGATAGAAACTAGTCATACGTTCGCGAATGTTCTTTTTATTTTGAAAATCAGGGATCTTTCCGTCCAAAAATAATTGTCATCAAAATGGATAAGTATCTAGAACTAAAATACATCTAGATACATCTCTTTTTATCCATTTTGATGACAAATATTTGCGGACGGAGGAAGTACTTCACACGTTCAAGTTCAGCCATCAGGATCAGGACAAACATCAAAATAAGAACTAGCACTTCTGTAGCAGCAGTAACCACTGAACTTCCTCAAATACAGAAACGCATTGGCCAAGCATGGATGGCCGAACTCACACGTCAATGGCCGCCCGATCACATGTGGATGGCATGATCTTCCTATGGCTTCTTCTTCAGGAATTCCAAGGAGGCATATCCACCATGGCCTACTATGCTTTCTATGTTGCAGACTAATTTCAGTTTCACATAAAGTTGCGTCTACAATTGGCATGATCTTCCTCTGGGTTCATTAGGCACTTCGAACTGCGCTGGTCCGTCAGCATGTTTATTGCTGGGCTCAGAAAAAAGGAGACGGAGGGGGGCCTCCAGCCCAATAACAGGCTGTTCCTATATATGGATTTGACTCAACCTTCAAGCCCAATCAAAAAACATGGAAGTAACATTCAATCGCGCAGGGCCGAAAAAGAATACCACGACGACAGAAACAAAATAGAAAAAAAAGTGGAGATGCGAGGAATCGAACCTACCAATTGAGCTACATCCCCTTTTATTTGTAGTGGGTTAATTAGGATAATTATTTTTAATTGACCATGGTTAAGAACTAGTCATATCTGAGCCCGTTCGACGGCCCACGAGTATCTCTGAGACATCAAGGACGCTGTTCTGAGTCCTGAAGAAACAAACCGCAGAAAGAGGTTTCCTGTTCGCCATGGAAAGTTCAAAACTACGCACGTCCATTTGACCTCCACCGATCGATCCTCACCCAATCGATCCAGCACGTACGCAACAGTGAGTACGTGCACCCCACAGAAACAGCATGCAGAAAGATGTTTGACAAGGTTCATGTTTTGACAAAGAAAATCGAGAGATCGAACAGTTGAAATCTGGTAATGTATCGTTGGAGACTGGCTGCTTCTATCTCCAGGTCGTACCTTCGACGCCGGGCCGGGGACAAACTAGTAGCAGCTAGTACAAGGGAGGCAGATTTTTGGTCTACGGGGACATCTACATCCTACATGAATTTTTTTTAGTAATTCAACAAAAAGTCAAGAATTCCTGAAAATATTTTTAAAATAAACTTGACCTTTTATTGTCCTCGTGAGAAAAAAATTACAAAAAAATCTCCCTTTGACTTCTTTTCAAAAAAGACAATTTTTTGACCAAAATAGTGTGAATAGTGACCTATAATAGCAAATAAATTGTCTTTTTTGCTGTGAAGTCAACTTTGTTTTTTTCGTGAAAATTTATATACTAGTGCAAAAGTAAGTCAAGTTTTTTGTCAAAATAGTTCTTACCTATTTTGACATTTTATTTAAATATTAAAAAAATCTCTATATAGGGTGCGTATACAACTAGGAACCAAAGTATATTTCCCCTAGTACAAGACGTACAGATTCGATGGCGAACATGGAAAGAAAAACGCATCCTCAACTGATCCACATCGACAACCACGACGGCGTGCATGCCCTAGCTTCAAGCTTTCTTATTAGCACTATACAGATAGATTACCGTCGCCAGCAACGAATATATTCAGCTAGCTGGCAAGGTAAGTACATGCATCTTGCTACTCCACAGCAGCTTAGCTAATTACCATTCATCCACAAATTAAACAGTGCGTTTGACTGACTCATTAATTACTTACGTGTGGAAGTTTTGGTCTGGTTCTGTCGCCGTGGTGGTTGCCTACGTGTTGTCGGAGAAAAACAGCTAGAAATGAGGAGAGAAAAGCAACGAAATGTTTTCTTTCACTTTTTTTTAACAATCCCTATATGGATAGTTTATTCCGTGCAGTAAAATTCGGGCTCTTCTTGAGGGATGGATTCAAAAAATCTGTTGTAACAATGTTCATCATTCAATTCTGACCACTTGCTGTACTGCGCATACCATTAATTATTATCTGCATTATTCTTAATTATTACATAGTGTATCTCATGCAATGTAAGGTCCAATTCAATAAGTTAATTGGTGACAGTTTCAACTTTTATGATGGTCAAGGGCAATCGTACAAAATTGATATTTGTAAACAAAAGGATAAAACCATCATAGGAGGCAACGGATGGAACAAGTAGATTTCAAATAATAAGCTCACCGGGGGAGAGTACATAGGCTTTTACTTGAAGAAAGTGGTCGACAAGTTAAGGATTAAGTATTTCTCCAACCAAGATGATGAGCTTGACGAGGATGATGCTGAGGATTCCCAGGATGATGATGATGATGAGAGCCAAGATGATGATGATGCTGGCGAGGATGACGATAGCAGCCAGAAGCATGAGGTTGAGGATGAGGAAGATGATGAGGGTAGCGGAGATGATGACGATGATGATTCATACAATTATGCAATTTTCTCTCAAAGAATAAAAGAGCTCAATGAGGATGAGAAGGCCAAACTCATCGCGATCGTACCATCAAGTGTGCACCACTTGGGGAGGCCATTTGTGCATTGTTTTATCAAGACCAACATCGTGAAACACATCATGGTATGTTTTATATCTTTTCTTTTCTTTTTCTGTTCATAACACTATATGGCAAGATGTCTAACATTGCGTGCTCTATTTTGTTTTTAATCGCAGGGATCATAGAAATTACCTATGAAGATTATTTGTGCCGAGGACATCCATGCTGCCGGCATGGATGGAGTAAGCCTTGGAGCAGTAGGTCATGTCACCAGCGTTCGATACAAGACGGATATAGACGGCCACATATCGTTCGACAAGGTCGGCTGGCGGGCATTCCTGAAGAGAAAGAGACGACGACTAACGGTTGACACAGCAGTGGTCATCAAGGTAAGGAACAATAGGAACAACAACTTCCAGATGATGGTTGTTGTAGATCTTATTTAGAAATAAGGTCCAGTCAAATATCTCCTAGCCGATGAACTCTTAGTTACTTAGTTAAGATGCACGTCATATTTTGATGTTGATTTATTAACTCGAACAAACTTGAAGTGTTACTAGTTGTTATGAAGAGTACTAATTACCTAGTGAACTTGCATGCCTAAGCATACAATGCATGCTTTATTCGCTTTTTATATTGGATTTATGCAAAATGCATCCATGGCAGCACAATTGGTGTCGTGGCTGCAAAACTCTAATTCTCATGAATAAGCCTGCAGTGGCGAGCCAATATGCCCGCCATTGTAACATGAATAAGAAGTGGCGGGCAGGAAAGCACCACCCGCCACTGAAGGAAGATAACCAGTGGCATGCAAGTTCACGTGCCCGCCACTGCAGTTATCGACCAGTAGTGGGCCGTGTTGGGGAACGTAGTAATTTCAAAAAAATTCCTATGCACACGCAAGATCATGGTGATGCATAGCAACGAGAGGGGAGAGTGTTGTCCACGTACCCTCGTAGACCGAAAGCGGAAGCGTTAACACAACGCGGTTGATGTAGTCGTACGTCTTCACGATCCGACCGATCAAGTACCAAACGCACGGCACCTCCGAGTTCAGCACACGTTCAGCTCGATGACGTCCCTCGAACTCCGATCTAGCCGAGTGTTGAGGGAGAGTTTCATCAGCACGACGGCGTGGTGACGATGATGATGTTCTACCGACGCAGGGCTTCGCCTAAGCACCGCTACGATATTATCGAGGTGTAATATGGTGGAGGGGGGCACCGCACACGGCTAAGAGATCAATAGATCAATTGTGTGTCTAGAGGTGCCCCCCTGCCCCCGTATATAAAGGTGCAAGGGGGAGGCCGCCGGCCAAGGAGGTGTGGCGCGCCAGGAGGAGTCCTACTCCTACCGGGAGTAGGACTCCCCCCTTTTTCCATGTTGGACTAGGAGTGGAAGGGGGAAGAGGTGGAGGGGAGGAAGGAAGGGGGGGGCGCCGCCCCCTCGCCTTGTCCTATTCGGACTGGGGGGGAAGGGGGGCGCGGCCCTGCCCTGGCCTCCTCTCCTCTCTTCCACCTAGGCCCAATAAGGCCCATTAAGTTACCGGGGGGTTCCGGAACCTCCCGGTACTCCGAAAAAATCCCGATTTCACTCGGAACACTTCCGATGTCCAAACATAGGCTTCCAATATATCAATCTTTATGTCTCGACCATTTCGAGACTCCTCGTCATGTCCGTGATCACATCCGGGACTCTGAACAACCTTCGGTACATCAAAACATATAAACTCATAATATAACTGTCATCGTAACGTTAAGCGTGCGGACCCTACGGGTTCGAGAACTATGTAGACATGACCGAGACACCTCTCCGGTCAATAACCAATAGCGGAACCTGGATGCTCATATTGGTTCCTACATATTCTACGAAGATCTTTATCGGTCAGACCGCATAACAACATACGTTGTTCCCTTTGTCATCGGTATGTTACTTGCCCGAGATTCGATCGTCGGTATCTCGATACCTAGTTCAATCTCGTTACCGGCAAGTCTCTTTACTCGTTCCGTAATACATCATCCCGCAACTAACTCATTAGTCACAATGCTTGCAAGGCTTATAGTGATGTGTATTACTGAGTGGGCCCAGAGATACCTTTCCGACACTCGGAGTGACAAATCCTAATCTCGAAATACGCCAACCCAACAAGTACCTTCGGAGACACCTGTAGAGCACCTTTATGATCACCCAGTTACGTTGTGACGTTTGGTAGCACACAAAGTGTTCCTCCGGTAAACGGGAGTTGCATAATCGCATAGTCATAGGAACATGTATAAGTCATGAAGAAAGCAATAGCAACATACTAAACGATCGAGTGCTAAGCTAACGGAATGGGTCAAGTCAATCAGATCATTCTCCTAATGATGTGATCCCGTTAATCAAATGACAACTCATGTCTATGGCTAGGAAACATAACCATCTTTGATCAACGAGCTAGTCAAGTAGAGGCATACTAGTGACACTCTGTTTGTCTATGTATTCACACATGTATCATGTTTCCGGTTAATACAATTCTAGCATGAATAATAAACATTTACCATGATATAAGGAAATAAATAATAACTTTATTATTTCCTCTAGGGCATATTTCCTTCAGGCCGCCCACTCGTCACTGATGCCATAATAACAGTGGCAGGAGGTCGGTGGCGGGCGCCCATGGGAGCCTTGCCCGCCACTGCTGGCCTTTTCCCACCTGACACTGCTAGGCATTCCTGCAGTAGTGATATTTTGTCTATGCTGCTTTGTTTTAAACAAATATTATTTGTGTTGGGGAACGTAGTAATTTCAAAAAATTTCCTACGCACACGCAAGATCATGGTGATGCATAGCAACGAGAGGGGAGAGTGTTGTCCACGTACCCTCGTAGACCGAAAGCAGAAGCGTTATCACAACGCGGTTGATGTAGTCGTACGTCTTCACGATCCGAACGATCAAGTACCGAACGCACGGCACCTCCGAGTTCAGCACACGTTCAGCTCGATGACGTCCCTCGAACTCCGATCCAGCCGAGTGTTGAGGGAGAGTTTCGTCAGCACGACGGCGTGGTGACGATGATGATGTTCTACCGACACAGGGCTTCGCCTGAGCTCCGCAACGATATTATCGAGGTGTAATATGGTGGAGGGGGCACCGCACACGGCTAAAATAGCGTATATCAATTGTGTGTCTAGAGGTGCCCCTGCCCCCGTATATAAAGGAGCAAGGGGGGAGGCCGGCTGCCCTTGGGGCGCGCCAAGGAGAGGGGGGAGTCCTCCTCCTAGTAGGAGTAGGACTCCCCTTTCCTAGTCCAACTAGGAAGAGAGAGGGGGAAGGAAAGAGAGGGAGAGGGAGAGGGAAAGAGGGGCCGCGCCCCCCTCCCCTAGTCCAATTCGGACTCCTCATGGGAGGGGGGGCGCCACCTCCTGGCTGCTGCCCTCTCTCTCCCCTCAGGCCCACTAAGGCCCAATACTTCCCCCGGGGGTTCCGGTAACCCCTCCGGCACTCCGGTTTTATCCGAAACTTCTCCGGAACACTTCCGGTGTCCGAATATAGTCGTCCAATATATCAATCTTTATGTCTCGACCATTTTGAGACTCCTCGTCATGTCCATGATCACATCCGGGACTCCGAACAACCTTCGGTACATCAAAACATATAAACTCATAATATAACTGTCATCGTAACTTTAAGCGTGCGGACCCTACGGGTTCGAGAACTATGTAGACATGACCGAGACACCTCTCCGGTCAATAACCAATAGTGGAACCTGGATGCTCATATTGGTTCCCACATATTCTACGAAGATCTTTATCGGTCAGACCGCATAACAACATACGTTGTTCCCTTTGTCATCGGTATGTTACTTGCCCGAGATTCGATCGTCGGTATCTTGATACCTAGTTCAATCTCGTTACCGGCAAGTCTCTTTACTCGTTCCGTAATACATCATCCCGCAACTAACTCATTAGTTACAATGCTTGCAAGGCTTAAAGTGATGTGTATTACTGAGTGGGCCCAGAGATACCTCTCCGACAATCGGAGTGACAAATCCTAATCTCGAAATACGCCAACCCAACAAGTACCTTTGGAGACACCTGTAGAGCACCTTTATAATCACCTAGTTACGTTGTGACGTTTGGTAGCACACAAAGTGTTCCTCCGGTAAACAGGAGTTGCATAATCTCATAGTCATAGGAACATGTATAAGTCATGAAGAAAGCAATAGCAACATACTAAACGATCAAGTGCTAAGCTAACGGAATGGGTCAAGTCAATCACGTCATTCTCCTAATGAGGTGATCCCGTTAATCAAATGACAACTCATGTCTATGGCTAGGAAACATAACCATCTTTGATTAACGAGCTAGCCAAGTAGAGGCATACTAGTGACACTCTGTTTGTCTATGTATTCACACATGTATTATGTTTCCGGTTAATACAATTCTAGCATGAATAATAAACATTTATCATGATATAAGGAAGTAAATAAAACTTTATTATTGCCTCTAGGGCATATTTCCTTCAGTCTCCCACTTGCACTAGAGTCAATAATCTAGATTACACAGTAATGATTCTTACACCCATGGAGTCTTGGTGCTGATCATGTTTTGCTCGTGGAAGAGGCTTAGTCAACGGGTCTGCAACATTCAGATCCGTATGTATCTTGCAAATTTCTATGTCTCCCACCTGGACTAAATCCCGGATGGAATTGAAGCGTCTTTTGATGTGCTTGGTTCTCTTGTGAAATCTGGATTCCTTTGCTAAGGCAATTGCACCAGTATTGTCACAAAAGATTTTCATTGGTCCCGATGGACTAGGCATGACACCTAGATCGGATATGAACTCCTTCATCCAGACTCCTTCATTTGCTGCTTCCGAAGCAGCTATGTACTCCGCTTCACACGTAGATCCCGCCACGACACTTTTCTTAGAACTGCACCAACTGACAGCTCCACCGTTCAATGTAAATACGTATCCGGTTTGCGATTTAGAATCGTCCGGATCAGTGTCAAAGCTTGCATCAACGTAACCACTTACGATGAGCTCTTTGTCACCTCCATAAACGAGAAACATATCCTTAGTCCTTTTCAGGTATTTCAGGATGTTCTTGACCGCTGTCCAGTGATCCACTCCTGGATTACTTTGGTACCTCCCTGCTAAACTTATAGCAAGGCACACATCAGGTCTGGTACACAGCATTGCATACATGATAGAGCCTATGGCTGAAGCATAGGGAACATCTTTCATCTTCTCTCTATCTTCTGCAGTGGTCGGGCATTGAGTCTTACTCAATCTCACACCTTGTAGTACAGGCAAGACCCCTTTCTTTGCTTGATCCATTTTGAACTTCTTCAAAACTTTGTCAAGGTATGTGCATTGTGAAAGTCCAATTAAGCGTCTTGATCTATCTCTATAGATCTTAATGCCTAATATATATGCAGCTTCACCGAGGTCTTTCATTGAAAAACTCTTATTCAAGTATCCCTTTATGCTATCCAGAAATTCTATATCATTTCCAATCAGCAATATGTCATCCACATATAATATCAGAAATGCTACTGAGCTCCCACTCACTTTCTTGTAAATACAGGCTTCTCCAAAAGTCTGTATAAAACCAAATGCTTTGATCACACTATCAAAGCGTTTATTCCAACTCCGAGAGGCTTGCACCAGTCCATAAATGGATCGCTGGAGCTTGCACACTTTGTTAGCTCCCTTTGGATCGACAAAACCTTCCGGTTGCATCATATACAACTCTTCTTCCAGAAAACCATTCAGGAATGCAGTTTTTACATCCATTTGCCAAATTTCATAATCATAAAATGCGGCAATTGCTAACATGATTCGGACAGACTTAAGCATCGCTACGGGTGAGAAGGTCTCATCGTAGTCAATCCCTTGAACTTGTCGAAAACCTTTCGCAACAAGTCGAGCTTTATAGACAGTAACATTACCATCAGCGTCAGTCTTCTTCTTGAAGATCCTTTTATTTTCAATGGCTTGCCGACCATCGGGCAAGTCAACCAAAGTCCATACTTTGTTCTCATACATGGATCCCATCTCGGATTTCATGGCTTCAAGCCATTTTGCCGAATCTGGGCTCACCATCGCTTCTTCATAGTTCGTAGGTTCGTCATGGTCTAGTAACATAACCTCCAGAACAGGATTACCGTACCACTCTGGTGCGGATCTTGATCTAGTTGACCTACGAGGTTCAGTAATAACTTGATCTGAAGTTTCATGATCATTATCATTAACTTCCTCACTAATTGGTGTAGGTGTCGCAGAAACTGATTTCTGTGATGATCTACTTTCCAATAAGGGAGCAGGTACAGTTACCTCGTCAAGTTCTACTTTCCTCCCACTCACTTCTTTCGAGAGAAACTACTTCTCTAGAAAGGATCCATTCTTAGCAACGAATATCTTGCCTTCGGATCTGTGATAGAAGGTGTACCCAACAGTCTCCTTTGGGTATCCTATGAAGACACATTTCTCCGATTTTGGTTCGAGCTTATCAGGTTGAAGTTTCTTCACATAAGCATCGCAACCCCAAACTTTAAGATACGACAACTTTGGTTTCTTGCCAAACCATAGTTCATAAGGCGTCGTCTCATTGGATTTCGATGGTGTCCTATTTAGAGTGAATGCAGCCGTCTCTAAAGCATAACCCCAAAACGATAGCGGTAAATCAGTAAGAGACATCATAGATCGCACCATATCTAATAAAGTACGATTACGACGTTCGGACACACCATTACGCTGTGGTGTTCCGGGTGGCGTGAGTTGTGAAACTATTCCGCATTGTTTCAAATGTAGGCCAAACTCGTAACTCAAATATTCTCCTCCACGATCTGATCGTAGAAATTTTATTTTCTTGTTACGATGATTTTCAACTTCACTCTGAAATTCTTTGAACTTTTCAAATGTTTCAGACTTATGTTTCGTTAAGTAGATATACCCATATCTGCTCAAATCATCTGTGAAGGTGAGAAAATAACGATATCCGCCACGAGCCTCAATATTCATCGGACCACATACATCTGTATGTATGATTTCCAATAAATCTGTTGCTCTCTCCATAGTTCCGGAGAACGGTGTTTTAGTCATCTTGCCCATGAGGCACGGTTCGCAAGTACCAAGTGATTCATAATCAAGTGATTCCAAAAGTCCATCAGTATGGAGTTTCTTCATGCGCTTTACACCGATATGACCTAAACGGCAGTGCCACAAATAAGTTGCACTGTCATTATCAACTCTGCATCTTTTGGCTTCAACATTATGAATATGTGTGTCACTACTATCGAGATTCATTAAAAATAGACCACTCTTCAAGGGTGCATGACCATAAAAGATATTATTCATATAAATAGAACAACCATTATTCTCTGATTTAAATGAATAACTGTCTCGCATCAAACAAGATCCAGATATAATGTTCATGCTCAACGCTGTCACCAAATAACAATTATTTAGGTCTAATACTAATCCCGAAGGTAGATGTAGAGGTAGCGTGCCGACGGCGATCACATCGACTTTGGAACCATTTCCCACGCGCATCGTCACCTCGTCCTTAGCCAATCTTCGCTTAATCCGTAGCCCCTGTTTCGAGTTGCAAATATTAGCAACAGAACCAGTATCAAATACCCAGGTGCTACTGCGAGCATTAGTAAGGTACACATCAATAACATGTATATCACATATACCTTTGTTAACCTTGCCATCCTTCTTATCCGCCAAATACTTGGGGCAGTTCCGCTTGCAGTAGAAGCACTCAGTTTCAGGCTTAGGTCCAGACTTGGATTTCTTCTCCTGAACAGCAACTTGCTTGCTGTTCTTCTTGAAGTTCCCCTTCTTCTTCCCTTTGCCCTTTGTCGTTCGGAGTCCCGGATGAGATCCTGGACGTCACGAGGAGTTCCGGAATGGTCCGGAGGTAAAGATTTATATATGGGAAGTCCTATTTTGGCCACCGGAAAATGTTCGGGATTTTTCGGTATTGTACCGGGAAGGTTCTAGAAGGTTCCGAAGTGGGGCCCACCTGCATGGGGGGACCCACATGAACGTGGGTAGTGGGGGCAAGGCCCCACACCCCTGGTCAAGGCGCGCCAAGATCCCACCTTAGAAGGAATAAGATCATATCCCGAAGGGATAAGATCAAGATCCCTAAAAAAGGGGGATAACAATCGGTGGGGAAGGGAAATGATGGGATTTCTTTCCCCCACCTTTGCCAACGCCCCAATGGACTTGGAGGGAAAGAAACCAGCCCCTCCACCCCTATATATAGTGGGGAGGCGCATGGGAGCAGCACCCCAAGCCCTGGCGCCTCCCTCCCTCCCGTGACACCTCTTCCTCCCCGCTTGCGCTTGGCGAAGCCCTGCCGGGATCCCGCTAGTTCCATCACCACGCCGTCGTGCTGCTGGATCTCCATCAACTTCTCCTCCCCCCTTGCTGGATCAAGAAGGAGGAGACGTCCCCGCTCCGTACGTGTGTTGAACGCAGAGGTGCCGTCCATTCGGCGCTAGGATCATCGGTGATTTGGATCACGACGAGTACGACTCCATCAACCCCGTTCTCTTGAACGCTTCCGCTCGCGATCTACAAGGGTATGTAGATGCACTCCTCCCCTCTCGTTGCTAGCATCTCCTAGATTGATCTTGGTGACACGTAGGAAAATTTTGAATTTCTGCTACGTTCCCCAACAGTGGCATCATGAGCCAGGTTTATGCGTAGATTCTATGCACGAGTAGAACACAAAGTAGTTGTGGGCGACGATTTGTTCAATTTGCTTACCGTTACTAGTCTTATCTTGATTCGGCGACATTGTGGGATGAAGCGGCCCGGACCGACCTTACACGTACTCTTACGTGAGACAGGTTCCACCGACTGACATGCACTTGATGCATAAGGTGGCTAGCGGGTGTCTGTCTCTCCCACTTTAGTCGGATCGGATTCGATGAAAAGGGTCCTTATGAAGGGTAAATAGCAATTGGCATATCACCGTTGTGGCTTTTGCGTAGGTAAGAAACGTTCTTGCTAGAAACCCATAGCAGCCACGTAAAACATGCAACAACAATTAGAGGACATCTAACTTGTTTTTGCAGGGTATGCTATGTGATGTGATATGGCCAAAAGGATGTGATGAATGATATATGTGATGTATGAGATTGATCATGTTCTTGTAATAGGAATCACGACTTGCATGTCGATGAGTATGACAACCGACAGGAGCCATAGGAGTTGTCTTAATTTATTGTATGACCTGCGTGTCAATGAAAAACGCCATGTAATTACTTTACTTTATTGCTAACCGTTAGCCATAGTAGTAGAAGTAATAGTTGGCGAGACAACTTCATGAAGACACGATGATGGAGATCATGGTGTCATGCCGGTGACGAAGGTGATCATGCCGCGCCTCGAAGATGGAGATCAAAAGGCGCAAGATGATATTGGCCATATCATGTCACTTTATGATTTGCATGTGATGTTTGTCATGTTTACATCTTATTTGCTTAGAAAGACGGTAGCATAAATAAGATGATCCCTCACTAAAATTTCAAGAGATGTGTTCCCCCTAACTGTGCACCGTTGCGAAGGTTCGTTGTTTCGAAGCACCACGTGATGATCGGGTGTGATAGATTCTAACGTTCGCATACAACGGGTGTTGACGAGCCTAGCATGTACAAACATGGCCTCGGAACACAAGCAAAACACTTAGGTTGACTTGACGAGCCTAGCATGTACAGACATGGCCTCGGAACACAAGAGACCGAAAGGTCGAACATGAGTCGTATAGTAGATACGATCAACATGCAGATGTTCACCGATGATGACTAGTCCGTCTCACGTGATGATCGGACACGGCCTAGTCGATTCGGATCATGTATCACTTAGATGACTAGAGGGATGTCTATCTAAGTGGGAGTTCATTAAATAATCAGATGAACTTAATTATCATGAACATAGTCAAAAGGTCTTTGCAAATAATGTCGTAGCTTACGCTTTAGTTCTACTAAGATATGTTCCTAGAGAAAATTTAGTTGAAACTTAATAGTAGCAATTATGCGGACTGGGTCCGTAAACTGAGGATTGTCCTCATTGCTGCACAGAAGGCTTATGTCCTTAATGCACCGCTCGGTGTGCTGAACCTCGAGCGTCGTTTGTGGATGTTGTGAACATCTGACATACACGTTTTGATGACTACGTGATAGTTCAGTGCGTAATGTTGAATAGTTTAAAATTGTGGCACCAAAGACGGTTTTGAAACGTCGCAGAACATATGAGATGTTCCAAAGACTGAAATTGGGATTTCAGACTAGTGCCCACGTCAAGAGGTATGAGACCTCTGACAAGTTTCTTAAGCCTGCAAACTAAGGGAGAAAAGCTCAATCGTTGAGCATGTGCTCAGATTGTCTGAGTACTACAATCACTTGAATCGAGTAGGAGTTAATCTTCCAGATGAGATAGTGATGGTTCTCCATAGTCACTGCCACCAAGCTATTAGAGCTTCGTGATGAACTATAACATATCAGGGATAGACATGATGATCCTTGAGCAACTCGCGATGTTTGACACCGCAAAAGTAGAAATCAAGTAGGAGCATCAATTGTTGATGGTTAGTAAAACCACTAGTTTCTAGAAGGGCAAGGGCAAGAAGGGATACTTCATGAAACGGCAAATCAGTTGCTGCTCTAGTGAAGAAACCCAAGGTTGAACCCAAACCCGAGACTAAGTGCTTCTGAAATGAGGGGAACGGTCACTGAAGCAGAACTACCCTAGATACTTCGTAGATGAGAAGGCTGGCAAGGTCGACAGAAGTATATTGGATATACATTATATTAATGTGTACTTTACTAGTACTCCTAGTAGCACCAGGGTATTAGATACCGGTTCGGTTGCTAAGTGTTAGTAACTCAAAATAAAAGCTGCGGAATAAACGGAGACTAGCTAAAGGTGAGATGACGATATGTGTTGGAAGTGTTTCCAAGGTTGATGTGATCAAGCATCGCATGCTCCCTCTACCATCGAGATTGGGGTTAAACCTGAATAATAATTATTTGGTGTTTGCGTTGAGCATAGACATGATTGGATTATGTTTATTGCAATACGGTTATTCATTAAAGGAGAATAATGGTTACTCTGTCTATTTGAATAATACCTTCAATGGTCTTGCACCTAAAATGAATGGTTTATTGAATCTCGATCGTAGTGATACACATGTTCATGCCAAAAGATATAAGATAGTAATGATAGTACCACATACTTGTGGCACTGCCACTTGAGTCATATTGGTATAAAACGCATGAAGAAGCTCCATGTTGATGGATCTTTGGACTCACTCGTTTTTGAAAAGACTGAGATATGCGAACCATGTCTATTAGTATATATGCATGAAGAAAGTCCATACAGATGGATCATTTGGACTCACTTGATTTTGAATCACTTGAGACATGCAAATCATACCACATGGGCAAGATGACTGAAAGGCCTCGTTTTCAGTAAGATGGAACAAGAGAGCAACTTGTTGGAAGTAATACATTTGATGTGTGCAGTCCAATGAGTGCTGAGGCACGCAGTGGATATCGTTATGTTCTTACTTCACAGATGATTTGAGTAGATGCTGAGAATATTTACTTGATGAAACACAAGTCTGAATTATTGAAAGGTTCAAGTAATTTCAGAGTGAAGTTGAAGATCGTCGTGACAAGAGGATAAAACGTCTGTGATATGATCATAGAGATGAATATCTGAGTTACGAGTTTGGCACACAATTAAAAAATTGTGGAAATTGTTTCACGACTAATACCGCCTGGAACACCATATTGTGATGGTGTGTCCGAACATCATAACTGCACCCTATTGGATATGGTGCATACCATGATGTCTCTTATCGAATTACAACTATCGTTTATGGGTTAGGCATTAGAGACAACCGCATTCACTTTAAATAGGGCACCACGCAATTCCGTTGAGACGACACCGTATGAACTATGGTTTAGAGAAACCTAAGCTGTCATTTCTTAAAAGTTTGGGGCTGCGACGCTTATGTGAAAAAGTTTCAGGCTGATAAGCTCGAACCCAAAGCGGATAAATGCATCTTCATAGAATACCCAAAACAGTTGGGTATACCTCCTATTTCAGATCTGGAAGCAAAAGTGATTGTTTCTAGAAACGGGTCCTTTCTCGAGGAAAAGTTTCTCTCGAAAGAATTGAGTGGGAGGATGGTGGAGACTTGATGAGGTCATTGAACCGTCACTTCAACTAATGTGTAGCAGGGCACAGGAAGTTGTTCCTGTGGCACCTACACCAATTGAAGTGGAAGCTTATGATAGTGATCATGAAACTTCAGATCAAGTCACTACCAAACCTCATAGGACGACAAGGATGCGTACTACTTCAGAGTGGTACGTAATCCTGTCTTGGAAGTCATGTTGCTAGACAACAATGAACCTACGAGCTATGGAGAAGCGATGGTGGGCCCGGATTCCGACGAATGGCTCGAGGCCATAAAATCCAAGAGGATCCATGTATGAAAACAAAGTATAGACTTTGAAAGAACTACTTGATGGTCGTAAGGCTGTTGGGTACAGATGGATTTTAAAGGGAAGACAGACAATGATGGTAAGTGTCACCATTAAGAAAGCTCGACTTGTCGTTAAGATGTTTTCCGGCAAGTTCAAGGAGTTGACTGCGATGAGACTTTCTCACTCGTAGCGATGCTAAGAGTCTGTTAGAATTATATTAGCAGTTACTGCATTATTTATGAAATCTTGCAGATAGGATGTCAAAACATTGTTTCCTCGACGATTTTCTTGAGGAAAGGTTGTATGTGATACAACCAGAAGGTTTTGTCAATCCTGAAAGATGCTAACAAGTATGCAAAGCTCCAGCAATCCTTCTAAGGATTGGAGTAAGCATCTCGGAGTTGGAATGAACGCTTTGATGAGATGATCAAAGATTTTGGGTTTCTACAAAGTTCATGAGAAACTTGTATTTCCAACGAAGTGAGTGGGAGCACTATAGATTTTTGATGAGTATATGTTGTTAACATATTGTTGATCAGAAATGATGTAGAATTTCTGGAAAGCATACAGGGTTATTTGAAAAGTGTTTTTCAATGGAAAACCTGGATTAAGCTACTTGAACATTGAGCATCAAGATCTATAAGGATAGATCAAAAACGCTTAATAGTACTTTCAAAATGAATACATACCGTGACAAGATTTTGAAGGAGTTCAAAATAGATCAGCAAAGAAGGAGTTCTTGGCTGTGTAACAAGGTGTGAGTATTGAGTAAGACTCAAGACCTGACCACGGCAGAAGAAAGAGAAAGGACGAAGGTCATCCCCTATGCTTTAGACGTAGGCTCTACGATATGCTATGCTGTGTACCGCACCTGAAGTGTGCCTTGCCATGAGTTAGCCAAGGGGTACAATAGTGATCTAGGAAGGGATCACATGACAGCGGTCGAACTTATCCTTAGTATCTAGTGGACTAAGGAATTTTCTCGATTATGGAGGTGGAAAGGGGGTTCGTCGTAAAGGGTTACGTCGATGCAAACTTTGACACTAATCCGGATGACTCTGAGTAGTGAACCGGATTCGTATAGTAGAGCAGTTATTTGGAATAGCTCCAAGTAGCGCGTGGTAGCTGCATCTACAAGATGACATAGAGATTTGTAAAGCACACACGGATCTGAATGTTGCAAACCCGTTGACTAAAACCTCTCTCGTAAGCATAACATGATCAAACCCTAGAACTCATTGAGTGTTAATCACATGGTGATGTGAACTAGATTATTGACTCTAGTAAACTCTTGGGTATTAGTCACATGGCGATGTGAACTTTGAGTGTTAATCACATGGTGATGTGAACTAGATTATTGACTCTAGTGCAAGTGGGAGACTGTTGGAAATATGCCCTAGAGGCAATAATAAAATGGTTATTATTGTATTTCCTTGTTCATGATAATTGTCTGTTGTTCATGCTATAATTGTATTAACTGGAAACCGTAATACATGTGTGAATACATAGACCACAACATGTCCCTAGTAATCCTCTAGTTGACTAGCTCGTTGATCAATAGATGGTTATGGTTTCCTGACCATGGACATTGGATGTCATTGATAACGGGATCACATCATTAGGAGAATGATGTGATGGACAAGACCCAATCCTAAGCATAGCACAAGATCGTGTAGTTCGTTTGCTAAGAGCTTTTCTAATGTCAAGTATCGTTTCCTTAGACCATGAGATTGTGCAACTCCCGGATACCGTAGGAATGCTTTGGGTGTACCAAACGTCACAATGTAACTGGGTGGCTATAAAGGTGCACTACAGGTATCTCCGAAAGTGTCTGTTGGGTTGGCACGAATCGAGACTGGGATTTGTCACTCCGTATGACGGAGAGGTATCTCTGGGCCCACTCGGTAATGCATCATCATAATGAGCTCAATGTGACTAAGGAGTTAGCCACGGGATCATGCGTTACGGTACGAGTAAAGTGACTTGCCGGTAACGAGATTGAACAAGGTATTGGGATACCGACGATCGAATCTCGGGCAAGTAACGTACCGATTGACAAAGGGAATTGTATACGGGATTGATTGAATCCTCGACATCGTGGTTCATCCGATGAGATCATCGTGGAACATGTGGGAGCCAACATGGGTATCCAGATCCCGCTGTTGGTTATTGACCGGAGAGTCGTCTCGGTCATGTCTGCATGTCTCCCGAACCCGTAGGGTCTACACACTTAAGGTTCGGTGACGCTAGGGTTGTAGAGATATTAGTATGCGGAAATCCAAAAGTCGTTCGGAGTCCCGGATGAGATCCCGGACGTCACGAGGAGTTCCGGAATGGTCCGGAGGTAAAGATTTATATATGGGAAGTCCTATTTTGGCCACCGGAAAATGTTCGGGATTTTTCGGTATTGTACCGGGAAGGTTCTAGAAGGTTCTGAAGTGGGGCCCACCTGCATGGGGGGACCCACATGAACGTGGGTAGTGGGGGCAAGGCCCCACACCCCTGGTCAAGGCGCGCCAGTTCTAGAAGGAATAAGATCATATCCCGAAGGGATAAGATCAAGATCCCTAAAAAAGGGGGATAACAATCGGTGGGGAAGGGAAATGATGGGATTTCTTTCCCCCACCTTTGCCAACGCCCCAATGGACTTGGAGGGCAAGAAACCAGCCCCTCCACCCCTATATATAGTGGGGAGGCGCATGGGAGCAGCACCCCAAGCCCTGGCGCCTCCCTCCCTCCCGTGACACCTCTTCCTCCCCGCTTGCGCTTGGCGAAGCCCTGCCGGGATCCCGCTAGTTCCATCACCACGCCGTCGTGCTGCTGGATCTCCATCAACTTCTCCTCCCCCCTTGCTGGATCAAGAAGGAGGAGACGTCCCCGCTCCGTACGTGTGTTGAACGCAGAGGTGCCGTCCATTCGGCGCTAGGATCATCAGTGATTTGGATCACGACGAGTACGACTCCATCAACCCCGTTCTCTTGAACGCTTCCGCTCGCGATCTACAAGGGTATGTAGATGCACTCCTCCCCTCTCGTTGCTAGCATCTCCTAGATTGATCTTGGTGACACGTAGGAAAATTTTAAATTTCTGCTACGTTCCCCAACACTTATATCGCCCACAACTCACTTGTGTTCTACTCGTGCATAGCATCAACTCACTGTTGGGAACGTAGTAATTTCAAAAAAATTCCTACGCACATGCAAGATCATGGTGATGCATAGCAACGAGAGGGGAGAGTGTTTTCCACGTACCCTCGTAGACCGAAAGCGGAAGCGTTATCACAACGCGGTTGATGTAGTCGTACGTCTTCACGATCCGACCGATCAAGTACCGAACGCACGGCACCTCCGAGTTCAGCACACGTTCAGCTCGATGACGTCCCTCGAACTCCGATCCAGCCGAGTGTTGAGGGAGAGTTTTGTCAGCACGACGGCGTGGTGACGATGATGATGTTCTACCGACGCAGGGCTTCGCCTGAGCTCCGCAACGATATTATCGGGGTGTAATATGGTGGAGGGGGCACCGCACACGGCTAAAATATCGTATATCAATTGTGTGTCTAGAGGTGCCCCCTGCCCCCATATATAAAAGAGCAAGGGGGGGAGCCCGGCTGCCCTTGGGGCGCGCCAAGGAGAGGGGGGAGTCCTCCTCCTAGTAGGAGTAGGACTCCCCTTTCCTAGTCCAACTAGGAAGAGAGAGGGGGAAGGAAAGAGAGGGAGAGGGAGAGGGAAAGAGGGGCCGCGCCCCCCTCCCCTAGTCCAATTCGGACTCCTCATGGGAGGGGGCGTGCCACCTCCTGGCTGCTGCCCTCTCTCTCCCCTCAGGCCCACTAAGGCCCAATACTTCCCCGGGGGGTTCCGGTAACTCCTCCGGCACTCCGGTTTTATCCGAAACTTCTCTGGAACACTTCCGGTGTCCGAATATAGTCGTCCAATATATCAATCTTTATGTCTCGACCATTTCGAGACTCCTCGTCATGTCCATGATCACATCCGGGACTCCGAACAACCTTCGGTACATCAAAACATATAAACTCATAATATAACTGTCATCGTAACTTTAAGCGTGCGGACCCTACGGGTTCGAGAACTATGTAGACATGACCGAGACACCTCTCCGGTCAATAACCAATAGCGGAACCTGGATGCTCATATTGGTTCCCACATATTCTACGAAGATCCTTATCGGTCAGACCGCATAACAACATACGTTGTTCCCTTTGTCATCGGTATGTTACTTGCCCGAGATTCGATCGTCGGTATCTCGATACCTAGTTCAATCTCGTTACCGGCAAGTCTCTTTACTCGTTCCGTAATACATCATCCCGCAACTAACTCATTAGTTACAATGCTTGCAAGGCTTAAAGTGATGTGTATTACTGAGTGGGCCCAGAGATACCTCTCCGACAATCGGAGTGACAAATCCTAATCTCGAAATACGCCAACCCAACAACTTCCAGATGATGGTTGTTGTAGATCTTATTTAGAAATAAGGTCCAGTCAAATATCTCCTAGCCGATGAACTCTTAGTTACTTAGTTAAGATGCACGTCATATTTTGATGTTGATTTATTAACTCGAACAAACTTGAAGTGTTACTAGTTGTTATGAAGAGTACTAATTACCTAGTGAACTTGCATGCCTAAGCATACAATGCATGCTTTATTCGCTTTTTATATTGGATTTATGCAAAATGCATCCATGGCAGCACAATTGGTGTCGTGGCTGCAAAACTCTAATTCTCATGAATAAGCCTGCAGTGGCGAGCCAATATGCCCGCCATTGTAACATGAATAAGAAGTGGCGGGCAGGAAAGCACCACCCGCCACTGAAGGAAGATAACCAGTGGCATGCAAGTTCACGTGCCCGCCACTGCAGTTATCGACCAGTAGTGGGCCGTGTTGGGGAACGTAGTAATTTCAAAAAAATTCCTATGCACACGCAAGATCATGGTGATGCATAGCAACGAGAGGGGAGAGTGTTGTCCACGTACCCTCGTAGACCGAAAGCGGAAGCGTTAACACAACGCGGTTGATGTAGTCGTACGTCTTCACGATCCGACCGATCAAGTACCGAACGCACGGCACCTCCGAGTTCAGCACACGTTCAGCTCGATGACGTCCCTCGAACTCCGATCTAGCCGAGTGTTGAGGGAGAGTTTCGTCAGCACGACGGCGTGGTGACGATGATGATGTTCTACCGACGCAGGGCTTCGCCTAAGCACCGCTATGATATTATCGAGGTGTAATATGGTGGAGGGGGGCACCGCACACGGCTAAGAGATCAATAGATCAATTGTGTGTCTAGAGGTGCCCCCCTGCCCCCGTATATAAAGGTGCAAGGGGGAGGCCGCCGGCCAAGGAGGTGTGGCGCGCCAGGAGGAGTCCTACTCCTACCGGGAGTAGGACTCCCCCCTTTTTCCATGTTGGACTAGGAGTGGAAGGGGGAAGAGGTGGAGGGGAGGAAGGAAGGGGGGGCGCCGCCCCCTCGCCTTGTCCTATTCGGACTGGGGGGGAAGGGGGGCACGGCCCTGCCCTGGCCTCCTCTCCTCTCTTCCACCTAGGCCCAATAAGGCCCATTAAGTTACCGGGGGGTTCCGGAACCTCCCGGTACTCCGAAAAAATCCCGATTTCACTCGGAACACTTCCGATGTCCAAACATAGGCTTCCAATATATCAATCTTTATGTCTCGACCATTTCGAGACTCCTCGTCATGTCCGTGATCACATCCGGGACTCTGAACAACCTTCGGTACATCAAAACATATAAACTCATAATATAACTGTCATCGTAACGTTAAGCGTGCGGACCCTACGGGTTCGAGAACTATGTAGACATGACCGAGACACCTCTCCGGTCAATAACCAATAGCGGAACCTGGATGCTCATATTGGTTCCTACATATTCTACGAAGATCTTTATCGGTCAGACCGCATAACAACATACGTTGTTCCCTTTGTCATCGGTATGTTACTTGCCCGAGATTCGATCGTCGGTATCTCGATACCTAGTTCAATCTCGTTACCGGCAAGTCTCTTTACTCGTTCCGTAATACATCATCCCGCAACTAACTCATTAGTCACAATGCTTGCAAGGCTTATAGTGATGTGTATTACTGAGTGGGCCCAGAGATACCTTTCCGACACTCGGAGTGACAAATCCTAATCTCGAAATACGCCAACCCAACAAGTACCTTCGGAGACACCTGTAGAGCACCTTTATGATCACCCAGTTACGTTGTGACGTTTGGTAGCACACAAAGTGTTCCTCCGGAAAACGGGAGTTGCATAATCGCATAGTCATAGGAACATGTATAAGTCATGAAGAAAGCAATAGCAACATACTAAACGATCGAGTGCTAAGCTAACGGAATGGGTCAAGTCAATCAGATCATTCTCCTAATGATGTGATCCCGTTAATCAAATGACAACTCATGTCTATGGCTAGGAAACATAACCATCTTTGATCAACGAGCTAGTCAAGTAGAGGCATACTAGTGACACTCTGTTTGTCTATGTATTCACACATGTATCATGTTTCCGGTTAATACAATTCTAGCATGAATAATAAACATTTACCATGATATAAGGAAATAAATAATAACTTTATTATTTCCTCTAGGGCATATTTCCTTCAGGCCGCCCACTCGCCACTGATGCCATAATAACAGTGGCAGGAGGTCGGTGGCGGGCGCCCATGGGAGCCTTGCCCGCCACTGCTGGCCTTTTCCCACCTGACACTGCTAGGCATTCCTGCAGTAGTGATATTTTGTCTATGCTGCTTTGTTTTAAACCAATATTATTTGTGTTGGGGAACGTAGTAATTTCAAAAAAATTCCTACGCACACGCAAGATCATGGTGATGCATAGCAACGAGAGGGGAGAGTGTTGTCCACGTACCCTCGTAGACCGAAAGCAGAAGCGTTATCACAACGCGGTTGATGTAGTCGTACGTCTTCACGATCCGAACGATCAAGTACCGAACGCACGGCACCTCCGAGTTCAGCACACGTTCAGCTCGATGACGTCCCTCGAACTCCGATCCAGCCGAGTGTTGAGGGAGAGTTTCGTCAGCACGACGGCGTGGTGACGATGATGATGTTCTACCGACACAGGGCTTCGCCTGAGCTCCGCAACGATATTATCGAGGTGTAATATGGTGGAGGGGGCACCGCACACGGCTAAAATAGCGTATATCAATTGTGTGTCTAGAGGTGCCCCTGCCCCCGTATATAAAGGAGCAAGGGGGGAGGCCGGCTGCCCTTGGGGCGCGCCAAGGAGAGGGGGGAGTCCTCCTCCTAGTAGGAGTAGGACTCCCCTTTCCTAGTCCAACTAGGAAGAGAGAGGGGGAAGGAAAGAGAGGGAGAGGGAGAGGGAAAGAGGGGCCGCGCCCCCCTCCCCTAGTCCAATTCGGACTCCTCATGGGAGGGGGCGCGCCACCTCCTGGCTGCTGCCCTCTCTCTCCCCTCAGGCCCACTAAGGCCCAATACTTCCCCCGGGGGTTCCGGTAACCCCTCCGGCACTCCGGTTTTATCCGAAACTTCTCCGGAACACTTCCGGTGTCCGAATATAGTCGTCCAATATATCAATCTTTATGTCTCGACCATTTTGAGACTCCTCGTCATGTCCATGATCACATCCGGGACTCCGAACAACCTTCGGTACATCAAAACATATAAACTCATAATATAACTGTCATCGTAACTTTAAGCGTGCGGACCCTACGGGTTCGAGAACTATGTAGACATGACCGAGACACCTCTCCGGTCAATAACCAATAGCGGAACCTGGATGCTCATATTGGTTCCCACATATTCTACGAAGATCTTTATCGGTCAGACCGCATAACAACATACGTTGTTCCCTTTGTCATCGGTATGTTACTTGCCCGAGATTCGATCGTCGGTATCTTGATACCTAGTTCAATCTCGTTACCGGCAAGTCTCTTTACTCGTTCCGTAATACATCATCCCGCAACTAACTCATTAGTTACAATGCTTGCAAGGCTTAAAGTGATGTGTATTACTGAGTGGGCCCAGAGATACCTCTCCGACAATCGGAGTGACAAATCCTAATCTCGAAATACGCCAACCCAACAAGTACCTTTGGAGACACCTGTAGAGCACCTTTATAATCACCTAGTTACGTTGTGACGTTTGGTAGCACACAAAGTGTTCCTCCGGTAAACAGGAGTTGCATAATCTCATAGTCATAGGAACATGTATAAGTCATGAAGAAAGCAATAGCAACATACTAAACGATCAAGTGCTAAGCTAACGGAATGGGTCAAGTCAATCACGTCATTCTCCTAATGAGGTGATCCCGTTAATCAAATGACAACTCATGTCTATGGCTAGGAAACATAACCATCTTTGATTAACGAGCTAGCCAAGTAGAGGCATACTAGTGACACTCTGTTTGTCTATGTATTCACACATGTATTATGTTTCCGGTTAATACAATTCTAGCATGAATAATAAACATTTATCATGATATAAGGAAATAAATAATACTTTATTATTGCCTCTAGGGCATATTTCCTTCAATTTGAACTATATCTCTATCTTGATTTGGCAACATAAGCTAGATGATATAGACAATATAGTGACCATAGTACATAGATATATGTTTATTTCATGATGTTATCCTGTCCACCTTACTACTGAACCGGTTTACCAAAATGACTTTCATATACAACATGCTAAACATGTGATTTGTCTGCTTGTCCTCTTTTAGAATGCGGACAGAATATTGAAGAAGAGTACCCTTTATGCAGTGTGAATGAAGTAATGCAGATAAGGTTCAAGATAGTGAGACATCCTTGTTGGTCGCCAAGAAAGCTGATAAAAACTATCTTGAAGATAGTGAGACAACCCTAAAGTCCCGCCTTGATGTAGTGTTTGAGTTACTGGCCACTACCATTGGCATAAACTCTTCAAACTCGCTACCTGAATCTATTCGACTTCTTGAGTCTCAACTACAAGCTGAAAGACAATGATCAGCTATGCTACGACAAGAAGCCGAAGGACTGAGGAAGTCCCTAGATAATTCAGATACATACTTTCTGGTGCAACAGCAAGAGTTGGAGGATTTTAGCGCTAAACAACAGAAAGCTAATAAGCTTGCTAAGCTTCTTGCTAGCATGGTGGGTGCCTAGGATATCGTTTTTAAGATCTTCTGAAGTGGTTTCAGTTCTGGACTTGTTTTCTACCACGTTTATTTGCACTGGTGGCCAACTTAGACGCCTAGTGGATGTAATTTGTGTAATCGCTGCAATAGCCTAGCGTTAGTTGCTTGCTTATTTATTTCCTTATAGTCTTATTTATTTGTTTGCTTGTTGTCATTGCAGTTCTTTTTCATCGGTTTGGTAGTGGCCGCAAAAACCATCGGCCACATATGGGCCGTGCTAGCCATGGTCCTCTTACGGGCTGTTTGATCCATGGGCCTCCCACGGGTCATTTGATCCATGGGCTTACAACAGGCGTACGATCAATGGGCCACCTACGGCTCATACGGTCCATGGGCCGCACGTTGGCCGTACTGTTTGTGGGCCAAAAACATACCGCAAATATAGGCCGTAAACGGTCTAAAATTGGAACCGTCCGTTTATGGGCCGAGGCCTTAACGGGTTGTTAACAGGCTGGAAGACAACGGAGGCTTAATTCTCCTAACATGTCATTATTGGGCCAGAATACATGATGTGGAAAAATGGCCCAAAGTATTAACGAGTCATAATATGACCAATGGTAACCACAGGCTGAATTTGGACAATTAGTGGATCAGGCTAGTAACGGACAGTAAGTAATTGTGGGCTAGAAATGAACCCAAGAATGTATGGGCCCTTATAAGGCCAAAACGTAACACTGGCTGAAACGGCCCAACTGAATCATGGGCCGTTAACGGATCCGAAGCTATTTAATGTTCATTATGGGCCATAATCACCACGGGCCGTTATAGGGCCAGGAGATACAAAAGGCCTCTTATGAGCCGAAAGACGTCAAGGGCCATACATGGGCCGAAAGTTACAACGGGCTGGAATCATAATGGAGGGCCCACATAACGCTTCCGGGCCGAATTCGGAAAGGCCATAACGGGTTGTGTGTTACCGGGCCGTAAACAGGCTATATGTGAACATGCCGTTAACAGGCTTTGCATGGGCTAGCCTGCTAACATTTGACCAAGTCAAACAGGCCGGTTTTTAAAACTAAATGGGACACTGTTGGGCCAAGACACGTGTCACCGTATCATTGGCGCCCCTTGTCCATTGAACAGCTGACATTTGTCGCAACGCCTAGCCGACACGTGGTTCCTCTGGCTAATGAGAATTTTACACGTGGAAAATCACTATTGGTTGTGCTTGCTAATGGGTTATCAGATCCAAAACTGGACCCGATAGCTTAATAGTGACCCGTTACGGTGGAAGGCACGTGTCAGTTACCCTTGACAAAAGCATTTCCATGACGCGGCATTTATCGTCATGGAAGTGGACACTTTTGTGATGACAATTCCAGATTTGTCATGGAACACTTCTACGACACACATGTATGACTATCTTGAATCTGTCATAAAATCATCACGGATGCACAACCATGACAAAGAACGTGACATACTGTGACAAACACGTATCATCACATAAGTGTTTTTTTGT